>NW_028261386.1:78883708-79086208 GCF_051295495.1 Thamnophis sirtalis | reverse complement strand
AAATGGTTAATGCAGTGTTTTCAACAATTGAATCGGGATCCATCTTGGAAACGAACCAGTTAATGTACAGCGCAGCTGTAATAGTCACTAATGAACTAGGGATTAAAATCAAAGTACCTAGTCACACAACAGAAAAAGCATCAAAGCCAAAGTAGAAAATCTGATTAGAACAAAAAGTCAAAAAATTAAGGGCAGATGCTAGTAACTTAAAGAACATGCATGAGCAACGGCTTAAAAACAACAAAATCATAGATCGGCTAATCAGAAGATATAGATTGGATACAAGAAACATCAATGAAGCTGTAGAGATTGTAAAACAGCAGATAACAGTAACAGCTAAAAAAATTGAAAGATACGAGGCACGAATCATCCAATATAAACAAAATCAGCAATTTCGATCAGACCAACGGCGTTTTTATCAAAGCCTTAATGTGAATGGTGACACCAAAAGTGAAAAACCAGAAAAGCAGGCCACAGTTGAATTCTGGAAAGAATTGTGGGAAAATGCAAAGGACTACAATAAGGAAGCAAAGTGGATACATGACTTTGAGAAAAGCATTGGCAACAAACAAATGCAAGTATTAGAAATAACAACTGAGATGGTCAAAAATCGAGTAAAAAAGGTAAAGAATTGGACATCACCTGGAAAGGACCAATTACATGGTTTCTGGCTCAAATATCTGACCAATTTACATGCAATATTGGCCAGGCAACTGAATGCAGTTTTACAAAAAGGCCAAATTGATGAATGGTTGACAACTGGAAAAACATACTTGATTCAGAAAGATGCAACTAAAGGAACAACACCTGAAAACTACAGACCAATAACATGCTTGCCAACAACCTTCAAATTACTCACAGGCATTATTGCAGATAACATTATGGATTATTTGGAAACAAATAACATCTTGCCAGTAGAGCAAAAAGGCAACAAAAGAAGGGCAGGGGCACAAAAGATCAGCTCCTAATTGATAAAATGATATTAGAAAATTGTAAGAACAGAAAAATGAACTTGAATATGGTCTGGATTGATTACAGAAAGGCATTTGACTCACTGCCACATAGTTGGATCATAAAATGCTTAGAAACAACTGGCATTAGCAAAAATATTACATCATTTACTGAAAAGACGATGAAACAATGGAGAACTGAGTTGGCAGTAGGGAATGAGATCTACGGAATGGTTAATATCAAGCGAGGAATTTTCCAGGGTGATTCACTTTCACCTCTTCTCTTCATCATCGCAATGATCCCACTATCAGTAATCTTTAAAAAAATGAAATTAGGCTACCAAACAGCCAAAGAAGCTGAAAAAATTTCGCATTTACTGTATATGAATGATTTGAAACTCTATGGAAAGTCAGAAATAGAAATCCAATCGTTGACAAACACAGTCCGAGTATTCAGTACCGATATTTCAATGCAGTTTGGCATGGAAAAATGTGCCACTGTATCCATAAAAAGGGACAAAATCACTGCATGTGAGGGAATTGAAATGCCCAATGGGCAACTAATTAAATGCAACGAAAATGAAGCCTACAAATACTTAGGCATTCTGCAGTTGGATAATATCAAGCATGGAGAAGTAAAAACTATTGTCAGGCGAGAGTACATCAACAGATTTAGGAAAATTTTGAAATCTAAATTGAATGGTGGAAATACAATATAAGCCATAAATACCTGGGCAATACCAGTTATAAGATAATGACAGCTGGTATAGTTAACTGGACACAAGCTGATTTGAACATTTTGGACCGAAAAACCAGGAAACTAATGACAATGCACTATAGTTTACATCCACGTGGTGATACTGATAGACTATATCTGCCCCGAAAATCAGGTGGCAGAGGATTATTACAAGTGAAGCAAACAGTTGAAGAAGAAAAACATGCAGTGGCTGATTATTTAAAAGAAAGTCAAGAACATCTATTAATCGAAGTAAAGAACAAAAATCTACTGAAGGCCCAACAGACGAAACAAGAATACAAAAAAGATGTGATAAAATCAAGAATGGAGAGTTGGCAGAACAAAGCAGTGCATGGCCAATTTCTGGAAAAAATAAAAGATAAAGTGGACAGTGAACAAACTTGGTTATGGTTAACAACAGGTACATTAAAGAAAGAAACAGAGTCACTAATCCTGGCTGTGCAAGAACAAGCTATCCGCACAAATGCCATTAAGGCCAAAATCAAAAAATCCTCTGATAATGCCAAATGCAGACTTTGCAAAGAAGCTGATGAAACTGTTGATCACATACTCAGCTGCTGTAAAGAAATCACGCAGACTGATTATAAATTGCGGCCCAATTCAGTAGCACAAATGATCCATTGGAATTTGTGCAAAAAGTATAATATTAAAACAGCAACAAACTGGTGGGAACATCAGCCTGAAAAAGTCACCGAAAATCAGATGGTCAAGATCTTGTGGGATTTCCGTATACAAACGGACAAAATACTGGCGCATAATACCCCAGACATCACACTGGTTGAGAAAAATAAGGTCACAATCATAGACATCGCAATACCAGGTGATAGCAGGGTCGCCAAGAAGGAACATGAAAAAATCACAAAATACCAGGACTTTAAAATCAAAATTCAACAACTATGGCACAAACCAGCAGTGGTAATTCCAGTGGTAATTGGCACACTGGGTGCTATTCCAAAAGCACTGGAATTACACTTAAAACAGTTAAAAATTGACCAAATCACCATCAGTCAAATGCAAAAAGCCGCACTGCTTGGATCTGCACGCATATTACGAAAATATGTTACGACGTCCTAGGCTCCTGGGTGGGGCCCGACTAGTAACCAATGCCAAATCCGGCGAAACAACTGGCCGCTGTGATACAATTGTATACTACTACTACTAACAACAACAACAACAACAACAACAACAACAACAACAACTGTAAGTTCTGAACTGTAATGTTCAGTTCCTGGAATTGTGGGATTTGGCCATGCCTAATATAAATCAAATAATGAAAAAATAAAAGTCTAGAAGTTACTAGAAGATTGCCAGCTGGAAGAGCACCTATAAGCCAAAAGATCAATATATCTTAGCATCCCTTGTGAATTGCATATAGTATCTGTCCTTCCATCCCTCCTCTGTGATTCTATGGTGCTGAGTTTTAACTGAGCTTATTCAGCAAACTCAGATATGCTCCAAACACTACCTGAGAATTTCCTTATTTCACATGTTTGGACAATGGAAATAATGATTCCATTACAAAACTTAGAAAATACACATTCCACTGATCTCAGAGAATGGAATAATAGAGTATAGTCATATGCAAAAGTTCTGGGGGAAACAAAGAATCCCGTGGAATTCTGATTTTTTTTAATAAAAATCATAAAAACTGTTCACTGAAAGTTTATTCATATTACAAACCCTATCATGGAATTCTCAGAATCTCAAAGCTCATGTTGCTTAGTAGATATGTAAAAAAGCTAGAAAATTTTGCACTCAACCATTTGTAATAATACATAAGATTTTAAATATTAATACCAAATTGAAATCATAGATTTTTCTTTTGGCGTAGATGAATAAACAATTGGGGAAAGGTGTGGAACTTTGTTTTGCATATGACAACTGTTATGTGCACAAAGGTGAAAGATTCAACTTTACTCACAATGGAGGAATGGTAGTGAAAGGATGGAACTTGCTGAAATGGCCAAATTATCATTTTTAATTAGAGATAAAACAACCATAATGCTAAGTGGAAACCCCTTACTGACTTTTTTGCATGAAACAGGAAAAAACTGAAATTATGATGCATGGTGTTGATGATAAAATAAAAATAAGCAATGCTGTAAACCATACAGTAAAACTTTAATTTACATTAATGCTTATACCATATTTAAAGGAAAATCAAAAATTGTTTCTTTATATTCTTTTTCCCTTTATTTATCTTTGTTATTTTCTTCTTCTTCTTCTTCCTTCTCTCTTTATTCTAAATATTAGTTCTGGTTCCTTTCATCTTTTGACTTGAAAGTTATATTTTAAAAAGAATCTCACAGTTTAGCTTAATGTAAGGACTAGTAGCAAAACTCACTGATTTCCCCATTAAATTTGTAAGTGATCCTTAAAATTTAATGTCACGTTCATCAATTAGTTGCCTTTAGAAAATACTGTATACTTTGCAAACTGCTGCCATGTACTGATTGGTTCAGGAAGCTATTACTGATCACCATTATGTGTAATGCACATTCCCCATTGTGACTGCTGCCTGTGAACTTATATGGATCTATAGGGAATACATGTATGCGATTAACCTATCCAGCCACTGGATGTGACCGTTGCTCCACACAAAAGCTAGGAAGGGAGTGAAAGGGAGTGAAATCTTTGCACAGGGAAAATAAATCTATTATTGGAAACAAAACTTTCAAGATGAGAATGTCATCTAATTTGCATTCCTTTACATGGAAGAACGGTAGTATTAATCATCTTGGAAATAAAACACCTCAAAATTTCGTCATGATATATTAACATGCTAATTATGTTTTCCAAAGGGTCTCCTCATTTTTTCACCCCAGCTGTTTGTATCTGTATTAACAAAAATGATGGCAGAAAGCAATTTATTACTTTTATTTAGGCCATAATGGTAAAAATGAATAATCAACATAAACTTAAGTGTAACCTTCTTGAAATGAGGAAAATGAATTGATCAAACAATTTAACATTGTTAATTTAACATTGTTAATTATAGAAATGAATGTACATTCCAATAATATCAAACCACTGTAAGAGAGTGTGTGTGAGTGAGAGAGAGCTTGTGTGTGTGTGTGTGTGTGCGTGCGTGCTGAGAGAAAAAAAGGGAGACATAAACATACATGAATACATACCAAATATTGAAAAATCAAAATAGATTGGTGGAAGTGATTGAGAGTAGATGATGGTTGGTAAAATTAGATAGTAGGGCCACCTTGTAAATATTATTAATAATGTCAAAATGCAGGGCGTTATCTCCATAATAACAATCCTGTAAGGTATATATAGTGGAGTGTGACTAGCTACCACTTACTGAAATTGAGAGTCAGTGAGGGTTTGGACCTTCAGCTCCTGGTTCAAGTCCAACACCTTAACCTTTACACTATTCTGACTCTTTGATACTAAAGATACTAAAGATATAATTTTGGATAAAATGTGCCTGTTAAATATTCCTAGCTACTTTAAAAAGGGCCAGCAACAGCTTCTGCTGCGCCCCAGCCAATCAGGGCGCAGCATAGCTGTTGCTGGCCCTTTTTAAAGTAGCTAGGAATATTTAACACCCCTTCCCCCCAGTTCTGCGCATGGTCCCCGGGTGGAGCATGCGTAGTCGTCCAAATAGGCGGGGCGACGACGGACCCACCCTGATCTCCTCAGTTCGCCTTCAGTCGTCGGAGGGGTAGGACCTGCTCCTTGTAGCTCCTCCCCGAAGGGAGTGTAGCTCCGAGTGACGCCATCTTGAGATGGCCCAGAAGGCAGGCTCACCAGCAAAGGTAGGCTGGGCCGGGGTGGCGTGGCTGTAGCTGGAGTGTAGGGAAACCGAGGTTTGTAAACAGAGGGTGGAGTGTAACTAGGCAAACTAGATGGTTGGAGTGCTTCCCGGCAGGGGGCGCTTGGGTAGGCTGGGCCTGACTTTGGGAAGGCCCATTGAGAACCCGTGTCGGTTTGAAAAGGCTCAACTGGAGCGTAACTGTTTATTAACTCTGGGTAGGCCAGGCCTGAATTTGGGAAGGCCTGTGACAACGGTGTTGGTTGGAAGGCAGCGTTGTGGTCTGGTCCCAGTTCCCTAGGCCCACTGGCCTCAGTCGGGAGGCGCCTCCTTAGCTGATCCAAGTGGCGCCTCCACTCGGATCCACCAGCCAGTCCGACCCTGTAAGAACATGGGCCGGTCAGGGAGTTTATCACTGCTGGTACCCACTTAGGATCCCCTGCGAATGATCGGGCCCAGACTAAGTCCCCCTGGTTGAAAGAATGGGAAGGGAGGACCCCCAGGTTGCACAGCTGGTCCCCCGAATAGAGCGGATGGAGCCTATCCAGGGGGGTCCGCAGGCGCCGGCCCATCAAGAGCTCCGCGGGGCTTTTGTTGGTCGTTGGGCAGGGGGTGGAGTGTTGGCTTAGCAGGTAAGCCGCCACCCTCGACTGCCAATCGCCCCGGTCCATGCGGCCCAGCGCCTCCTTTGCTGAGCGGACCGCCCGCTCCGCCCGGCCGTTGCAGGCCGGGTGGTACGGGGCTGTGGGCGCATGCCGGATCCCTTGCTCGGCCAAGAACTCTTGGAACGTGGTGGAAGTAAATTGCGGCCCATTGTTGGAGACGAGGACGTCCGGCAACCCGTGGGTTGCAAACAGCCGGCGGAGGGCCCTGGCCGTACTCTCGGCTGTGGTGGAGGTCATGATTGGTTACAATAATAGTTACATTAATAGTATAAATACCTTGGCGCAATCTTCGGGTTTTTGAATCGCTGTCAGCCTGTGTTCACAATAAACCAGTTCTTGTTGTAGTCCTGGCTCTCGCGTCGTTCCTGCCTCGATCTCTTAAAGTGTCCATGATTAGATATTTTTTTAGTAGAAATCCTTTGTTCATGCTTGCTCTAATGTGATGTCTAATGTGATGTAATGTGGTGGAAACTAATCAGGGAGAGAACTAACTTAGAAATAAGGAGAAATTTACTGAGAGTGAGAACAATTAATCAGTGGAATGCTTTGCATCCATAGGTTGTGGGTGCTCCACCACTGGAGGTTTTTAAGAAGAGATTGGGCAAACTACTTGTCTGAAGTGGTACAGGGTTTCTTGCTTGCATAAGGAATTGGACTAGAAGACCTCCAAGGTCCCTTCTAACTCAGCTACCTGATGTAAGGGCTTATGCTAATAAGAAGAATCTTGACAGTTGAATAGAAAAGATGGATAATAATAGTTTGAAATGTCTGTTGACATAGTTTAGCTGACTGTTTATTTACATGTTTTAAGAATTCCGATCTCATGTTAACAATCTGTATATATTAGGTGTCAGTGACTCTGTTACCAATGTTAAATTTACAATGAAAAGCTCTCTATCTGCACAAAAAGTCATTGTCCATTATTACATAAGATCCAGAATATAACTACTTAAGAATGGTAGTCGTAAATGAGAATAAAGAGGAAAGCAATCACCTACAGTTGTACAGAAAATAAACTGCATTTTGGTGCTTAAGCTTTGAAGATTCCTTCATACAATTTAGAGTTTGTGCTATTTTAAGAAATATTTAAAGTCTTTTATTAGCCTTCTGATTTTTTTTAACCATCCTCTATTTTTTGTTACCCCTATTGTGACTATGACTCTGAACCTCTGTGATTGTGATTCATGCCTTGATAACTACAACTATTGCAATATGCCTTGGGCAGATTTGCTTTTGTAGACAACTCAAAAACTTTAGCCGATACAAATTCTATACATGTTCTCAGAAGTAAGTTACACTGAAACTTCCACCACCATAGAACCATTCGATTGCTCAGGTATTTTGATTTGACAGTTAAAATTTAGCAGGAACTTGTCAGCTTCTTTAACTCCCTATTACAATACTATTATGGAAACTGTCATGGTTTCATATGTGTGAGTCTATACTGTGTGCAAAGAACTGGTAGCCAATTGGCACTTGCTGTTCTGAGCCAAGAGTTGAATACAAAGGATTACTAGCCAGTTGGTACCTGGTTACTAGTTGATTCCTATGATATCCTTCTTACTTCCCACAAAGCTTAGGAATAAGGGGCACCATTCTGCAGTGGTTCTGCAGAATTGGGCAGTAGTATTCTTAAGGTTAATGAGTGTGCTGCCCTTGAAGGTAAAGTAAAACTGGCTGCTCCCTTCTACTCCATTCAGACCCTTAAAAGCATTTTGTTTCAAAGCCCTTAAGAAATTGGATTGATAGGCAGTTCTCTTTGTTAGTACTATTATTTTCTCTTTTTTCCCCCCTTTGTACGTTTGAACACGAATGCCTTAAGGCAGTGGTGAAGTTCAAAAATTATTACCACCAGTTCTGTGGGTGTGGCTTGGTGGGCGTGGCATGGCTTAGTTGGCATGGCTTTGTGGCCATGGTAGGGAAAGAATACTGTAAAATCTCCATTTCCTCCCCACTCCAGGGGAGGTTACTGCAAAATCCCCATTTCCTCCCGATCAGCTGGGACTCGGGAGGCAGAGAATAGATGGGGGCGGAGCCAGTCAGAGGTGGTATTTACCGGTTCTCTGAACTCAAAATTTCTGCTACTGGTTCTCCAGAACTGGTCAGAACCTGCTGAATACCACCTCTGCCTTAAAGTCAGGGTTTTGGTTTTAATCCAGTTGACTGCCAAAACTAGTCCCTGCAATTTCCTTCACAATATTTTTTTGGAAGCGGTTTGTCATTGTTCCCTTCCTAGGGCTGAAAGTGACTGGCCCAAGCTTACCCAGGTGCTTTGTACCTAAGGAAGTACTAAAACTAACAGTCTCCTGGTTTCTAGGCTACTCTTTAACCACTACACTGTCTCTTTGTATTTATACTGTGAAGTTACAGTATTCAATTATTTCCGCTTGCTGTTTTGTGTGCTACTCAGCCCTTCTCAGAATCAGAATAGTATAAAATATTGTTAAAAAAAACAAGTGCCAGTTGGTGGTCATTAAAACTGAGATTTTCATGGTTTAATATATAGCTTTCTTTTAATGGTCACAAGTAAACCACCATGAGATGGATTAAAACCTTAGAAGAGATTATGAGGATATAACAAGATGAAATAAGAAATAATATGCTCATGAAAAAATAAGTGCAATTTAAACAATATTTTTAAAGGTTAAATAAATCTAATCTATCACCCTCGACAAGACCAGGAAATAAAAACTAGTGACAATTACCAACCCACAAACCTAGAGAGAGAAGGAAAAAAAACCCAGAATTAGTCTCTTTGCCAATTAGATACAGAGCAGTGATTTCTGACTATGGGCTTTTATAGCCGATAGCAGGTCTTGCTCCAAAAGATGTTAAAACAGTGTGAAATACAATATAGTTATCTGGTTTCAATAAGGGGAAGATAAAGTGTGGTAGTGACCACTTGAAACAGTTGAAAATTATTTTATGTTGGAGGCATCAAGTGCTGGCCATGCCCACACCCAGTTTAGTGAAGGGGGGAAAGTCGCGACAGGTCACGCTATGACGACACAAGTGTGACACCCCTGCCCTAGCTCATCTCCAGTTGTTATTTATTGTAATCATTTTTCTGTAAAATTGTTTTTAGTGGAAAGATTTCAATCAATCTCAAAGTATGTAAAGCTTATGCTGCAAATGATTCTCAATCATTATCATCTAATTGAGATATCTGGCATCTCCCTGATGTAGTGATGTGCTGCCAACATATGAAATGAAGGACTCGGGGGGGGGGAGTTCTTAATTTGATAATAGCTTTCAGACCAAAGTTAGTATGTTTAAATATGGATGGTTTTTAATTTTTTGAGTTCGTGAAGGACACATGCCTAAAAACTTCACAGTATATATTTCACAATTTTGTAATACTGTTTGAAAACCTTGGAGAACCAGTTTAGTATAATATTTAAAACATCAGGCTAGAAACTAGGAGGTCATGAGTTCTAGTCTTACCTTGGACACAAAGCCAATTGGATGTCCTTAGGCCAGTCATGCTCTCTTAGCTTTAGGAAAAAGGGAATGGCAAACCATTTTTGAAATCTTTCCAAGAAAACTGCAAGGACTTGTCCAGACAGTTGCCAGAAGCCCAAATATATATTTTAAAACATGGCAATGAGTGGATAATCCCATGTCCCAGAAAATATAAATATAAATAATATAAATATAAATAATATAAATATAAATAATATAAATATAAATAATATAAATATAAATAATATAAATATAAATAATATAAATATAAATAATATAAATATAAATAATATAAATATAAATAATATAAATATAAATAATATAAATATAAATAATATAAATATAAATAATATAAATAATATAAATATAAATAATATAAATAATATAAATATAAATATAAATAATATAAATATAAATATAAATATAAATATAAATATAAATATAAATATAAATATAAATATAAATATAAATATAAATATAAATATAAATATAAATATAAATATAAATATAAATATAAATATAAATATAAATATAAATATAAATATAAATATAAATATAAATATAAATATAAATATAAATATAAATATAAATATAAATAAATATAAATATAAATATAAATATAAATATAAATATAAATAATATAAATAATATAAATATAAATAATATAAATATAAATATAAATAATACAAATATAAATAATACAAATATAAATATAAATATAAATATAAATATAAATATAAATATAAATATAAATATAAATATAAATATAAATATAAATATAAATATAAATATAAATATAAATATAAATATAAATATAAATATAAATAATATAAATAATATAAATATAAATATAAATATAAATATAAATATAAATATAAATAATATAAATATAAATATAAATATAAATATAAATAATATAAATATAAATATAAATATAAATATAAATATAAATATAAATATAAATATAAATATAAATATAAATATAAATATAAATATAAATAATATAAATATAAATATAAATATAAATATAAATATAAATATAAATATAAATATAAATATAAATATAAATATAAATATAAATATAAATATAAATATAAATATAAATATAAATATAAATATAAATATAAATAATATAAATATAAATAATATAAATATAAATATAAATAAAATAAATAATATAAATATAAATAATATAAATATTTAAAGTCACAACCCCTGGTATGCCCCAATTATGGGAGGAAGCTAACTGCTTCCATTCTCTGTCCATCGGCTCGTCACAAGAGACCATCCAGACAGAAAGCCCAATATTTTACTGTTGCCTTTGTTACATTTGTGTAGTATTTGTGCTGATAGATAAATAAAGGGAGACTAGTATAGATCTATTTCAAGCTATTTAGTTCTTATCAGCTAGCCAGTAGAATCCCAGTAAGGGTATGGCTAGCTGATGAGAGCTAAAAAGCTTGAAATAGATCTATACTAGTCTCCCTTTATTTATTTATCAGCACAAATACAACACAAATGTAACAAAAGGCAACAGTAAAAATATTGGGTTTCTGTCTGGATGGTCTCTTATGATGAGCCGATGGACAGAGAATGGAAGCAGTGAACTTCCTCCCATATTTCCTCCCATACCAGGGTTCTGACTTTATATATAAAGTATACATACATACATACATACATACACACACACACACACACACACACACACACACACACACACACACACACATTATACTGGGAATCGCTGCAGACTTTTAGCTATACAATTTGGGATGAACACCCTTTGAATGATGTGAGAGTAGGAATGGATTTCCAGAAAAAAAATTGCAGACTACAGGACCAGGAGCACTACGCAAGTAACCCTGAGGACCCAGATAAACCTCCAAAGTTTCAACAACCCTCTAAAAGGATGCCAGAAATATAAATCCTTTCATTCCCCACTATCCTGCCAGAGCTGGAAAGCTTCTTGGGTGAGAAGCAGAACATCTTCAAAAGAAAAACAACAAGGTCCAGTTGCCTGCAGAAAAAGCACTTTTGGGACATTACATTTCAATGTGACATATATAGAATAAAAGTTAAGACAACGGTGATAGAAAATCTGGAGCCATCTCAATGCCGTCCAGAAACAATAGTCAAGACTAGTTTGCTATTATAAGTATGTCTGAGGTTCAACGTACTCACTGAAATGTATTTGATCTGTTTCGTAAATTGTGGCTATTTTCTTTAGATCTGCTTATATTGCAAACCATTATGGATCTTTGTTGCTCCTGTGCAAGCAGTATAAAATAAAAGTAAAATCTTTCAATGTTATAATTTGTATAACTTTGTAAATTTGTATAACTTTGTATATTCCAAATATGCATTTATAATTTCTACTGCAAGTGCATTTAATATTCTTTGTGTACTGTTTAATTAGTTCCAACACTGAAGAGATAATATTTAAAAGGCAGAGAAGAAATCACTTTGGAATAATTTAAGTTTTTTTTTTGTTACACCACATGTGCATAAATGGATGAGTGGAACACAGGTTTCTATCTCAGTTTGCTTTATGGGGTTGTTATCAAACCTCCCACAGCTGGGCAACAGAAAGAAAGCAAGACCTTCACAGATTTCCCTACTGTATCTTAGTCAGAGATAGATTGAGAATCTTGGTAGTTGTAAGAATTCCCTACCTTGTTTAATCATTAAGGCAGTGGTTCCCAAACTTGGCAGAGTTGGCTGGAGAATTCTGGGAGTTGAAGTTCACAAGTCTTAAAGTTGCTAAGTTTGGGAACCACTGCATTAAGGCATAGTTACTTTGAATGATTTGAAATACTTCCTCCCTGTCACGGTGTTCTTTCGTTTTGCCAGCTGTGCTTATATGCTAAGACATAAGGTAGGCCCACTCCTCTCTGTATGCCTACTACGCATGTCCCTTTTGCCTTTTTTTTTCTTTCTCTTTTGCCTGCCACGAGGAGGTAGGCTAGGAACTTTACCAGAATGTAGTTATTAGCCAGTAAGTTTGTTTGTTATTTATTTTGCAATAAAAATGTGTTTTCTTAGAATCTATCTCAGGTTTATTTTACTTAATCATAAGGTATATTCCAAGGAAAAACCACGATTCACCCCTCATCAAACACAAGGCTGAATTTACAACCCTCATACTCCCAGTTTTCTTGCCAGCAGTGCCATTTATGAGATAAGCTGCCAATGAACTTGCCTTCCATCTATTTTTTGTTTACGTTTACCCTCCCTCCCCTTCCTTTCCCAACTTCCTATAATCTCTCACAATTATTAAAATAGTAAATAAAAAACTGCCATTGACAGGAAATGCTTATTGATATTAATTTTTCTGTAGAAGTGTCATTGATGCACCCATCTTTTTCTCAGTCATTCTTATATATACATCACCTGGGGCACCAAGTTACACCACACCAAGCATTACTGATGTGAATTCAACAAGCAAGAACTTTGCATGTAAAAAACATAGAAATAAAATCCAAGTATAACCGAGCACATAATCTCTCAACACTGCAATTTCAGGGCAAATCAGCCTACCAAATAATATCATGAAATAATGGGAAATTCTGGGAAACATGTTCAATAAAAAGCTATACTTTCCATTTCAACTGACCCTCAACTTTCTTCTGGTTATAAAGTATGCAGCAGACATACCTGCTTCTTTGCATTTGAATTTGTTTAATGAACAGTTTAAGACAAATAGATTACCTTTATGCTGCTTTCCACACTTTGCTTTATTGAATTGATCACAAAGAAGTTGCCTTTTGCCAGGCCAATTCTTCACCCATTCATGGTAACACTGTCTCCTACCATAGGGTAATCTTCATTTCATGAGCTCTGTTCCAGTCTAGGTACTTTTTAACCAGCCATTCTTCAAGGTGAATATGGGGTTGTACATTCAAAGCTGGCATTCTTCTGTAAGGTCCCATACACAAAGTAGGTATCTCTAATTAATGCTTAAACTACGCAATTATATCCAGAGAACAATTGTGAGGGCAACATGGATTTAGTTTGAAGGTCATGGTGACATTTAACCATCTTAATCTGACACGATAGCATTGAAGTTCTTGCTCAATTATCACAAGAACAGGGTCATCTTGATCAAATGCTGCTCAGGTGAATGGGGAAAAATTAGCCATCAAGGAGTTAAGCAAATATTATCAGGGTTTATATAAATTATGCAAACAGGGCAGAGCAGTTTTAAAGTGTTTCCTTGACTAAGCCTGTAGGTTGGGAAGTTCTCAATGAATGTGCACTAGACATTTGAAATTCAGAAGTCTGCATTCGGATTGAGCACTTCAGATGTTCTATTTAAATCTATTGAAACTCTTGTCTATTTTTCTATCACAAACCTAAAACTAGGCTAGAGAAATACAAGCTATACCGAAGTGGAATCTTTTGCGGGAGATTGTCCCTTTACTCAGAATGAAAGCAGCTGACCCAGCCTCATCTAATGTTGCTGTGAAACTCTGCTGGCAGAACAGGGTTGTTAGGCAGCAAACTTTCAGACTGCATAATAGGGCAAGGATGCCTAGACTGATGTGCTGCATAACCCCTAATAAGGAGTGTCAGAAAAATCTGCTGGTTAGGTGGCAGCTTGAGCAGACTTTTAGAAAACAATAGAAAGACAGAAGGGTGTTTTTCTTGTGGAAATTGCAAGAGTTCCAAGGGTTTGCTGAAAACTGGTGTAGCAGGTCACTTCTTGTGGAGCCTTATTATCACATCCTCCAGTTTTCACCCAACAGTGAATGACAAGCTGAGAGAACTTCTGAGTAGTTAAAAGGAATTCGCCTTCAGCAAGATGCTTTGCTTAAGGTTGCCCTCCTAAGCATATTAGATGCCTCGGTGGAAACGCTGATGAGTAGGATACAGATAAATGTCTAATTGCATGTCTGCTTCACAGGAAACTTGAAAGCATTGAACATTATCTCTTGTTTTCCTGCAAAGAGCCCAAACAAGTGTTTTGACCTGGATACTGAGGCAAACCCTGAAAAAAGCATGACTTTAAAATCATCTGTAATCATAATAATTTAAAAAACTTGACAGAAAATAGCCCATTCTTTATCATATGGCACAAACAGCACAGAATACTTCTAAATTTTTGAACAACAGAATCATTTTCATATGTGTTAAATAGATGAGATGCTGAAGTATAGGGGCAACTAGGGTGACCAGATGTCCCGCTTTTGGCGGGACAGGCACGCATTTTCATCATTTTTCCCACGTCCTGCCCGCTTCTCAAAAAACCCCGCTTTATTTTGGCGCTCGCTGGCTTCCCCGCCCATCATCAGCTGCCGCTAGGTCGCTCGTTCCGTTCCCCCATCTATTCTATCTACACTAAAAATCTAAGCCAGCCCAGCCTGCCTCTCACTGATTGGCCTGGACTCCAGCCAATCAGTGAGCTGGCTGGGATGGAAAACTTTAAGCACGCATGAGGCGTGCTTAAAATTTTCTATCCCAGCCAGCTCACTGATTGGCTGGAGTCCGCTTAAGCATGCCACGTGAGTCGTGACTCTCACGAGTCTCCATTTCATTTCGCCTTCGCCGTTTGTTTTTGCTGCACTGCCCTCGTGAGTAACTCCGGTGCCAGTGGGAATCGGGAGGCTTCGCCACTTCGGGTGGGCGGCGGCAGCCTTTAGCAAGGGAAGGGAAGGCCTTCCCTTGCAAGCTACTCATGAGAGGAACTGGGGGGGGGGACCGGGCAACCTGAGAGAGGGGAAGAAGATCGTCCCTCCCCGCAACTCCCTGGATTTTGGAAGCCGGGTGTGTGTGGAAGGCGGGGTTTTTGAGGAAAGCGCTTGGCTGTCCCTGTTAGCTGCAGCCCCAAATGGAGGAGCGGAGCCCGAGCTTTCATCGCCGTCCCCGCCAGTCACAGCGGGGAAGCCGGCATCGAGTTTTCGGTGACTCCGAGGTGCGCTAACTGAAATGCGGTCTTCCTTCAGTCTCTGCTTGGAGCCTCTGGGATGATCGTTGGCGGGTGGGGGAATCGAGGGCGCAGCTGAGCCAGGGAGGCAGAGATGAGAAGTGAGGGCTAAATGCAAAGCGTGCCGAAGAGAGCAAGCGAAGCATCCCCAAAGCGAAGGACGGGCGGGAAGCGCTTGGCCAGTATGTAAGAAGGCAGGCTGGAAGTGGCTGCGGAAGGGAAAAGAGGCAGCCACGTGTATCGGTTCTCTTTGCGGTAGATAAGGGAGGTTCGTAGCAAGGGTCCGCCGGCAGGTAGGCTTGGCGGGGAGGAAACAGAGATGGCCGAGCCCGGGGAAAGCACCGGGAAAGAAGAGATCCCGTCCAGGGTAGGCTCTCTGCTTTTCCCTCTTTTTACCCTGATAGATGCATTCCAACTCCAGTGACTGAAATTGTTTTGTGTGCCTTTCTTTCTGGCAGTTTGCATTGTCTTATCAGTGGTGGGTTCCAGATACCATTGCAATCGGTATGGTGTAATGGGGCCTGGCATCCACCACATGAACGTGCGCAGCACGCACATGCATACTTACTGTCTGCGATGCTCCGCAATGCCTCCATGACGCTCCAGCTACTTGGCGGAGCATTGCACAGGTGTCATACACTCTGTGTGCATGCGCGGAAGCTCCAAAGAGCTCAAATACAGGTAAGGATGGCAGGCAGGTGGGTGGGCCCTCGGGACCACTACACCAAAATGGTACCCGGTGCTCCCAGCAGGCACCGGTATGCCCATACCAGGGTGTACCAGTCATAACCCACCACTGTCTTATTGCTTTGTTAATGTGAAATCAGTTAATTCTAATAGAAAATTTCATGGAATTAAAAGAACCTACTTTGACAGATACATGTCTTTATTTGTTATGTAAGTATGTATTTGTACAGGTGCTTGTACATATTAACATAGATACACTTTATGTCTTACATAAAGAATGAAATCTAATAATGAGGAGGCTGATGACAAACAAATGTAGGTTTTAAATATCACTGCCACTCCTTCAAGCTTTTTAAATGCTATTCTCTAATTCTTCTGATTCTTCCTTTGGCATTTGGAATGAAAATAGCAATCCTTAAATTATCTTCTTCTTTTTTAAAAAAAAAATATTCTGTTGGATAAATATGAATGTTAAAGACACAAATATTGGAGCTGACTGAGAAGCATTTAATTTCAAAGATCACTTCCAAGAAATGTCTCATGAAGCAAGATCCAATGTTTAAAAGTGCCTTCTTCAAAATGCTATTGAGGGTACCCAAGAATTATTTCATCATTATCTTTTGAAAAGCAGGTTTCCGAGGGCAAGGCAAAAAAAAAAAAAAAACAGGTTCCAGTTTCCAGCTGTCTACTGTTTATATTTCATCACAGTCTTTGGATGACTATAGATGAGGAGAAACACTAATCAACCAGTGGGCCTCTGGGGAACAATGGCAGAAAGAAGATAGCTCTTTTGATAGCTGTTGGCCATAGTAAAAGAGGAGTCGGTGAATTGACCAGCTCCTCAGGTCTCCTTTCTGGATCAAGGAGAAGGCTAAGATTACCCATGTTTGACCCACAAGAGTATCTCCATGAAGAAATTAATTAAAATAGTGATTTCCAGCACGTTTGAGAGCTCCGAGAGCCCAGGGAAAATCATCCTGACTAAGCCACAGTTCAGCATCTTCAGACATTAGAGTCACCTACTTTCTCCTTTAACTACTTCAGAAGGTTGGTATTAATGATTTTGTGGTTAAGAACCTTCCAAAGAGCAGGTTTCATCACATTGGGACAGCTTCTTTCTATCCTGAATGAAGGAAGTTTTATGTAAGTTTAAAAATTAAATAGAAAACTTCAACTTTTGGAAAACAGCAAAAAGGGGACTAGAATGGTGATTTTGGTAAGTTAAAGAGATGATAGACATCAAAGAATATTTCATGTGGGGTGTTGATCATAAAATATGATAAGAGTGGACTTTGAAGGTTGACTAGAGCAGGGGTCATCAACCTTTCAGTCCTCAGGGATCACTAAATTCATAATCTTAAATCCTGTGGACCACTAAAATGATTTTTTAAAAAGATAAATAGTATTTAGTGCAATATAAAAAATGCAAATAATTTTTCTGTAGACCACCAAAATTTTCTCATGGACCACTAGTGGTCCATGGACCACTAGTTTCTGACTGCTGGACTAGAGGGTACCAGAGAGAACTAAGTATTATAATTAGAGGGGAAGAGGATATATTAATACAATGTAGAAATGCAATGTAGTTATGGAAGAAATTAGGGCAATTTGGGAACAATGTCTGCTTCTATAAAAATTAGATATAACACACCTGTCCTAGATAAACATAGTGCCCATCCAGTTTCTTGTTTCTTTTCTTCTTGAACAAAAATCTTGAATCTTTTTCATATGACGCTTAGCTTTCAGAAGGTTGTAGTTGTTTTCAGATTTTATAACTTTTTTTCAAAATGCCTTGCTCCTCCTCTTTCTTTCCTTTTCTTTTTTTTAAAAAAAGTCACATTTTGAAGCTTTTACCACAAGCCCCATTTGGGTTAAATTTGTAGTACTTCTGAAAAAATACTGCCTGATTCTTACAAGCTGTTAAGAAAATGAAGGTGATAGCCATCTGATGATTCTAAGTAATTATCAAGAAGATAGATCCATGGAGATTTAGGGCTCATATTGTATTGGACGGTCCCTAAATGTGTCCAAAATAAAGTGAGCACCAAAGCACCAAATTTGGACTATGTGCAGTGCTGATCTCTGTGAGTGAATCATTTCATTATAAAACAAGAGGTCAAAGGTGGCTAATGTTAAAATTAAACAGAGCAGGAACAGAAATAGGTCCCTCATTCTCTAGCATAACTTTTCCTCCCTGACTATGTCCCTGGAGAAGTAAGAATTTGTCTTGGGTTTTGAGCTGGTTGGGTATTTTAATCAGCTGTTTGTTTGTTTGTTTGTTTATCTGCTCATCTTGCTTCAAGTGGGTAGCCCAAGCCTATCTTCTAGATCTTTTTCCTTCTCTTTTTTAATCTTTTGTTTTATATTATTTTATTGAATTAGGAAATATAGTACATTACAAGAAACTGTACTAAGCCTATAGTGCTCTGCTCAGCACAACAGAACGTATCTTATCCCTGGAAAGCTCAATGTTTCAGGAAGGAAAATGGATACCAAACATGAACATGTGCTGAATATCATGAGAAACCATGTACCTTTGAGGAATCTCCAAATCTAAGAACCATAAACAACTTGTTAAGACACACAATTACTGGATAGCACTAGCAGCAAGTGCTTCCCTTGATGAAACAAAGAACACAAGGCAGCAATAAAAAAAGAGCCGCAAAGCAACTAGACCCAGAAGGTTATTTTAGAAGAAGTAGGGAGATGAAAAAAGGACATGCTTGTTGTTACAGTTCTCATATCAAGGATCACTGCTCAAGGCACTTCCCCAGCATTATAAATTGCTAACGGTTTACTCTGCATGCTGGAAGCAGCTCTCATTTATTTTGTAGCAGGCTGTACCCTGTTGATTTAAAAGCTAAACACAATGCTATTTGTTGCCAAATACATACTAGAAAACAGCATAATTCTTCTATAACAGCCTCAACCAAACAAAACCCTTTCTGATTGTCAAACTTTGATTTTTTCGCTTTTATGTGTAAATTGCTTCACCAGCCATAACCAAAACTACCATCAGCCACAGTTTGTTCTAGTTATAGTTTTGTGTTTATTTTCTTCCTCTCCTATAGTAGTTCAAGATGTTTGTTTGTGTACATCTCCCTAATTCTTAGACTCAGCAGTGTGCAAATTATCATACAAAATCCAAAATACTACATCCTGACAAAGCAATGCTTAGGATCATTCAGTAAAGATTACAGCCCTCTATGAAAGGGAAATACCAGAGGTTCAAGCTGGTTTTTGAGATGGAAAGGGATTTTATTGCTGGTGCATGTTGGATAATTAAGAAAGCCAAAGAATAGCAAAAAGAAGTCCATATTGCCTATGTTATAGAAAGGACTTATACTGTGTTGACCAAGTAAACTGTAGAATGTCTTTAGGAGAATGGAAATGCTAAAATATCTCATTGTCTTCATGAAAAACCTAAAAAAAACAGGCCAAGATACCAAAGAATATAGCAAATGAGACTGCATCCAGATTGGGGTGAGACAAGGCTATAGTCTCTCTCCTTATTTATTTAACCCATATGCTGAATAAATATTAAGGGAGGCTAGAAGAAGAAGAAGAAGAAGAAGAAGAAGAAGAAGAAGAAGAAGAAGAAGAAGAAGAAGAAGAAGAAGAAGAAGAAGAAGAAGAAGAAGAAGAAGAAGAAGAAGAAGAGAGGAACATGGTTTTAAAAGGGAAAGAAGAAGCAACAGGAGCCTATGCTATGCTGATGGCACTAAACTGATAGTTGAAAATGCCAATGATCTGCAAGCTCTATTAAAGAAAATCAAGAAACAGAGATTTTTAAAAATAAGACTAAGTTTAACTATAAGGAAGGCCAAAGTAATGAAAGTTGTGCAACCTTAGAAGTGACAGTGAAGGCATTAAAGTGATGGCTAGCTTCCGCCTATTATAATCGACAATGAAGGAAACAATGCTGAAGGCATACAGCATGATGCAGATTAGCATAAAGAGCCATGAAGATCTTGGAAAAGATATTTGGATGCTAATGCTTTGCCTACCAAGATCACAATCATGCAGGAAATTATTTTTCCTGTTCTTGACTATGAAAGTGAAAGTAAATAAATAGTTAACAGTGCCAATGGAAACAACCAAGTGCAGATCATCCTAGAGAAACTCAATCTATGTGGTCACTAAGAGATGAAAACAGTTTGATAACACATTATCAGATCAATAGATTTTCCTTGTACACTACCTAGTCACTCTATGAGACAGGGGCAGTTTTGTAAATATGATATAGATAGATAAGATAGATAGATAGATAGATAGATAGATAGATAGATAGATAGATAGATAGATAGATAGACAGACAGACAGACAGACAGACAGACAGACAGACAGACAGACAGACAGACAGACAGACAGACAGACAGACAGACAGACAGACATCATAGATATAGACCATGGATGGGTTTCAACCAGTATGGATCGGATGGTGAAATTTAGTGTGCCTTCCCATACCCATTGGTCAGGAGGTCCCGTACCAGAATGCTACCTTCCCTCATTCGCTCTTTCACTCGCCCCGCCTATCCTCACCATGCTGCCGAAAAGTTCTCAGAAGAAGAACCAGAAGAAGAAAGAACTGGTGAGTGGCTGGGGTGGGGGGGAAGAATGTTGGGGAAGAGGGAAAAGGCAGAGGGGCTGCTAGAAGAGTGTGTGCATGTGCACAGGCTGTGGGTTTTAAAAAACATCTGAGTGTATCCAGGAAGAGGGAAGAGGCAGAGGAGCTGGAAGGTACTATAGGAACACACACTTCCAGCCCCTCTGCCTCTTCCCTCTCCTGGATTCACTCAAAAGTTTTTAAAACTCACAGCCTGTGCACACGGACACACTCTTCCACTCTTTTAAAAATGTCTAAGTGAATCCAGGAAGAGGGAGGAGGCAGGGGGGCTGGAATAGTGTGTGCTGTGCACAGGCTGTGAGTTTTTAAAATGTCTGAGTGAATCCAGGAAGAGAGAGGAGGCAGAGGGGCTGGAAGTGTATGTGCTGTGCACAGCTGTATGTCTAAAAAAAGTCTGTGTGAATCCAGGAAGAGGAAAGAGGCAGAGGGACTGGAAGTGTGTGTGTAAGGTAGTCAGTAATATTGAAGACCAGCAAGAATGACCATAATTCCTTTGTAAGTAGCTGTTTTATTGTTTTGTGTACTTATTTTATTCTTATTAACTATTAAGTGCACAAAATAATAAATTTCTTTTTTTATATCTTCTTTTTGTAAGTCATTCTTTGGGGCAAAGAATTCAGTGACATCGACTTAGCCTAAGGTGACCAGATTTTCAGATTGGAAAAGAGGGACGCCCTTGACCGGGGGGGGGGGGGGGGGGCTTGATTAAAAAAAAATTTTTTGTCAAAAGGTCACCCCAGGACACTGAAACCGGCATAAATACGAATCTGTTGCCAAACAAAATTTTGATCACGTGACCATGAGGATGCTGCAATGGTCGCTAAGTGTGAAAAATGGTCGCAACGGTCGCTAAGTGTGAAAAATGGTCATCAGTCACTTTTTTCAATGCCATTGTATCTTCCTGATTATTAAAAGTGCAAATTCACTCAGTGTCAATCATGACTCCTGAGTCCATTTCAAAGTATTGTGCATAGAAATTTTAAAAATGGCTTGTTTCAATTTATTTTGGATAGAATCTTTTTTTAAATAGTTTAAGACAATTTTAAAAAAGAATCAACACAGAATAACACTATTTTTAAAAATCATATGCACAATAAATAAAATATTATTTTAAAATACATTAAAAAAATAAAAGAAAAAACCCAGCTCACTTACCAGCAGGCAGGCAGAGTCAGCAGATCTTCGTAGGGATGGATGGAAGCACACAGGGAGCCTATATATACGCAACTGCAGTGACAATGACAATGATGAAGGATTGGATTGAGTTAAAGAATAAAAGAATTCTGATCTTAGAAGGCCATGACCTGCAGGCAGGCTGGCATAATTTCTTATGGAATGAATGACAAACATAAAACGCACAAATACTTTCAAAATCATTTAATTAGAACTTTACTGCAACAATGGCTCAAAATCAAAAAAATCCACTATGTGAAAACCCCAAATTGGCTATCACCAACAGAAAGAACGACACACCCAAATTTTACAGATTGGAACAAAATTCTAAGATACAGAGATCTAATTGACAGACAGGGAAATTTAAAAACAATTGAAGAATTGGCAGATCAGAATATGAAAGGTGACTGGCTAACCTACCTCCAAATTAAAACTAAATACAATAAAGACACTAAAATATATGGTATTGAAACAGAACCACACAAATTGAATAAAATTATTCAAAGTCTGGACAGAAAGATGATAGGGAAAATATACAAATTCCTCTTGAAGTATCAAATGGAAGAGGAAATTGGAAACTGTAAAAGAACCAATGATAAAATGGGCACAGAACTTTGGCTATAACATTGAACTAGACAAATGGGAAAAATTTTGGGGAATAAATTTAAGAATGACACTATCAATCCCATACAAGGAAAACCTTGTTCTTTCAATCCTTCCAATATTTTTTTCCTTCATTCCCTTGTCTGTTTCAATATTAAGTACATTTCTTCCTTTCTTCCTATAATTTTTTCCATTTTCTTCCTTATATTCTTTTCCATTTCAACATTGTCTTCCTTTTTTCCTTCCTTCCTTCCTATACGTCTTTCCATTTTCTTCCTTATATTATCTTTTCTGTTTCAACAGTCTTTGTTTCTTCCTTCCTTCCTTCCCTTCCTTCCTATACTTCTTCTTTCATTCATTATATTTTCTTTTCCATTTCAATATTAAGTGTAATTCTTTGTTCCTCCTTCCTTCTTTCAATCCTTCCAATACTTTTTCCTTCATTCTCTTTTCCTTCAATATTAAGTGCAATTCCTTCCTTCCTTCCTTCCTTCCTTCCTTCCTTCCTTCCTTCCTTCCTTCCTTCCTTCCTAAGTTATTTCCATTTTCTTCCTTATATAATATTTTCTGTTTCAACATAAACTGCCTTCCTTCCTTCCCTCCCTCCCATCCCTTTCTTTATGTTTTCTTCATGCTTTCTTTTCTTTTTCCTCTGCTCTTTTTAAATCCCCCCCTTCTTCTCCTCCTCTACATTTAGGTTGGATTAGTTTGTTTATTAGTTAAGTCAAACATTTTAATAAAAGTTTCATCTTTTAAGATTCGTCCAACACATCCAATTGTAACCTTAACAGAATCCCATTGATTCACGAACGGACTCCACAGAAGGAGGAGAGGTCGGGACAGCAGCGGGAGGCCCAGAAGCGAGGGGACGTTCTCTGCTGGCGTCCACCACTCCCCCGACATCTCTTCCTTCCGCGGCGAATCCCATTGATTCACGAACGGACTCCACGGAAGGAAGAGAGGTCGGGACAGCAGCGGGAGGCCCAGAAGCGAGGGGACGTTCTCTGCTGGCGTCCGCCACTCCCCCGACATCTCTTCCTTCCACGGCGAATCCCATTGATTCACGAACAGACTCCACGGAAGGAGGAGAGGTTGGGACAGCAGCGGGGAGCCCCAGAAGCGAGGGGACGTTCTCTGCTGGCGTCCGCCGCTCCCCCGACAACTCTTCCTTCGGCAGCAAATCCCATTGATTCACGAACGGACTCCACGGAAGGAAGAGAGGTCGGGACAGCAGCGGGAGGCCCAGAAGCGAGGGGACGTTCTCTGCTGGCGTCCGCCGCTCCCCCGACATCTCTTCCTTCCGCGGTGAATCCCATTGATTCACGAACGGACTCCACGGAAGGAAGAGAGGTCGGGACAGCAGCGGGAGGCCCAGAAGCGAGGGGACGTTCTCTGCTGGCGTCCGCCGCTGCCACGACATCTCTTCCTTCCGCGGCGAATCCCATTGATTCACGAACGGACTCCACAGAAGGAAGAGAGGTCGGGACAGCAGCGGGAGGCCCAGAAGCGAGGGGACGTTCTCTGCTGGCGTCCGCCGCTCCCCCGACATCTCTTCCTTCCGCGGCGAATCCCATTGATTCACGAATGGACTCCATGGAAGGAGGAGAGGTCAGGACAGCACGCACAGAGCGGGAAAGGCAGCACCAAAGCCTGGCCGCGAGCGAGGGAGCGCACGGTGAGCAGCGACGCCGGGCTGCTTCCTCCTCCTCCTCCGCCGCCGCCTTCACTACCCAGCAGACAAAAGCGAGGGCGGCCGGCGGGGGCTACTTTCGCCGCGGCTGTCAGTCCCGGCGAAGGCCGCGCGTTGCTTAGCCGCCGGACCCGTCCTAGCCCTTCTGGAGAGCGCGGCGCATTTGCGGGAAGGTCGGAAGGAAGCACAGGCTGTGCTGCGCTGGAACGGGCGGCAAAGGAGAGCGAGGGAGCAGCCGCCCGAGAACTTCCACGTGGTTCCAGAGGTTTTGCCGCCCGTTCCAGTGCAGCACAGGGGCTGGCTGCGAACTCCGCAAGGGGGCTGTCTCCTTCCCCCAGCCCAGCGCCTCCCGATTCCCACGGTACCAAATTAGACAATACAAAACATGATTTACTCACCACCAGTGAGTAAGCGCAGCTGCCCAAAACAAAGACGAAATAAAATGGAGACTCGCGCATGCGTCCTCAGCTAAGGAGTCCAGCCAATCAAATCAGTGAGCGGCAGGCTGGGCTGGCTTAAATTTGTAGGTGGTAGCATAGAACAGAACGATGAGCCAGCCCAGCAGCTGATGGGCGGGAGCTGCGAGCGCCAAAAAAAGCGTGCCTTTTAAAAAAGCGGGCAGGACGCGGGAAAATGCATCAAAAAGCGGGGGTGTCCCGCCAAAAGCGGGACGTCTGGTCACCTTAACTTAGCCACTCCCACTCAGTCACATGACTGCCAAGCTACTCCCACTCAGTCACATGATCACCAAGCCACTCCCTCAAAACATACCACACCTAAGAATAGGTTCTAAAAAATTGAAATCCACCACTGATATAGACATAGACAAATTACACACTATAAGACTTAAAACCTAATTGGAATTGGATTATCAATAATAATAATAGTAATAATAATAGTAATAGTAATTTAGTAAGGTTATTTAAAGTGAATGTATGAATTATGGAAAGAACAATATCCAGATTCAAATGTTAGTGAACAACAACTAGCAGATCAAAGGCGATTTATTATACGGAATAAAGTGTTTAGTGAAGTTGAACTTGAGGAAATTCAGGCGAATTGTAATAGTAATAATAAAACTCCGCCGTTGCCGGTCCCAAGCCTAGATGAGAAAGGAGGAGGGTTGCCAACCTGATCCCATTAAAAAAAACCTGCCAAACCATATAACAGGGTGAAAGAAACGAATAAAAGTTCTATACCGCATCGGTCGTCGCACGGGTTAAGAAGGGCCGTGGCGGATGTTGAGGTCCCTGGGCATCTGTCGACAAGTGGGCTACAAGTGGACCAGCCAACAAAATGACAAAAATATAGTGCAGATGCAAATCGTGCCATAATGGCCTGTTATTACAACTCAGAGACAGAAAAAAGAGGCTATTTAAAGCGAATGTATGGACTATGGAAAGAACAATATGCAGATTCAAATGTTAGTGAACAATGACTAGCAGATCAAAGGTGATTTATTATATGGAATAAAGTGTTTAGTGAAGTTGAACTTGAGGAAATTCAGGCAATTTGCAAAAATAAAAAAACAACATCACAAGCGGAAACAACCAATACTCAAGACACAATTAAAGACATTGTAGTAGAACTACCAGAAGAAAATGTCAGGGAGGAAATAACAACACTACCACCAGAACCAGATATCATTGAACCAACTGATGAACTAACTCAAAAACAAAAAGAATTGAAGGACACAATCATGGAGCATTTTCTGTCTAATGAGGAAAGGCAACGTTTACCATCATTAAAAACTGCCTAAGAAAATGTTGGCCCCTATTATGAAAACGGTTAATGCAGTGCTTTCAACAATCAAACCGGGATCCATCTTGGAAATGAATCAGTTAATGTACAGTGCAGCTGTAATAGTCACTAAAGAACTAGGCATTAAAATCAAAGCACCTAGTCACACAATGGAAAAAGCATCAAAGCCAAAGTGGAAAATCCGAATAGAACAAAAAGTCAAAAAATTAAGGGCAGATGCTAGCAACTTAAAGAACATGCATGACCAATGGCTTAAAAACAGCAAAATCATAGATCAGCTAATCAGAAGATATAGATTGGATACAAAAAACATCAATGAAGCTGTAGAGAATGTAAAACAGCAGATAACAGCAACAGCTAGAAAAATTGAAAGATATGAGGCACGAATCATCCAATATAAACAAAATCAGCAATTTCGATCAGACCAACAGCGTTTTTTATCAAAGTCTTGATGTGAATGTTGAGAAATAATCCAGCCCCACGTGATTGAATGGTGATTTTATTTTAAATAATTGTACTTTTATTATTCTATGTCTTCGCTTTTGTTGTGAGCCGCCCAGAGTCCCTAGGGAGTGGATGGCATACAAATTTTATTAAAGTTACAAAGTTACAAAGAATGGTGACACTAAAAGTGAAAAACCAGAAAAGCAGGCCACAGTTGAATTCTGGAAAAAACTGTGGGAAAATGCAAAGGACTACAATAAGGAAGCAAAGTGGATACATGACTTTGAGAAAAGCATTGGCAACAAGCAAATACAACTGTTAGAAGTAACAACTGAGATGGTCAAAAATCGAGTAAAAAAGTAAAGAATTGGACATCACCTGGAAATGACCAATTGCATGGTTTCTGGCTCAAATATCTGACCAGTTTACATGCAATATTGGCCAGGCAACTGAATGAAATTTTACAAAAGGGCCAAATTGATGAATGGTTGACAACTGGAAAAACATACTTGATTCAGAAGGTTGCAACTAAGGAACAATACCTGAAAACTACAGACCAATAACATGCTTGCCAACAACCTTTAAATTACTCACAGGCTTTATTGCAGATAACATTATGGATTATTTGGAAACAAATAACATCTTGCCAGTAGAGCAAAAAGGCAACAAAAGAAGGAGCAGGGGCACAAAAGATCAGCTCCTAATTGATAAAATGATATTAGAAAATTGTAAGAACAGAAAAATGAACTTGAATATGGTCTGGATTGATTACAAAAAGGCATTCAACTCATTGCCACATAGCTGGATCATAAAATGCTTAGAAGCAACTGGCATTAGCAAAAAAATGTTACATCCTTTACTGAAAAGGTGATGAAACAGTGGAGAACTGAGTTGGCAGTAGGGAATGAGATCTACGGAATGGTTAATATCAAGCGAGGAATTTTCCAGGGTGATTCACTTTCACCTCTGCTCTTTATCATCGCGATGATCCCACTATCAGTAATCTTTAAAAAAATGAAATTAGGCTACCAAACAGCCAAAGAAGCTGAAAAAAATTTCACATTTATTATATAAAGATGATTTGAAACTCTATGGAAAGTCAGAAATAGAAATCCAATCACTAACAAACACAGTCCGAGTATTCAGTACCGATAGTTCAATGCAGTTTGGCATGGAAAAATGTGCCACTGTATCCATAAAAAGGGGCAAAATATCTACATGTGAGGGAATTGAAATGCCCAATGGCCAACTAATTAAATGCAACAAAAATGAAGCCTACAAATATTTAGGCATTTTGCAGTTGGATAACATCAAGCATGGAGAAATAAAAACTATTGTGAGGGGAGAGTACACCAACAGAGTTAGGAAAATTTTGAAATCTAAATTGAACAGTGGAAATACAATCAAGGCCATAAATACCTGGGCAATACCAGCTATAAGATATACAGATATAGTTAACTGGACACAAGCTGATTTGGACATTTTGAACTGAAAAACCAGGAAACTAATGACAATGCACTACAGTTTACATCCACGTGGTGATACTGATAGGCTATACCTGCCCCGAAAATCAGGTGGCAGAGGATTATTATAAGTGAAGCAAATAGTTGAAGAAGAAAAACATGCAGTGGCTGATTATTTAAAAGAAAGTCAAGAACATCTATTAATCGAAGTAAAGAACAAAAATCTATTGAAGGTCCAACAGACGAAACAAGAATACAGAAAAGATGTGAATTGAGGGTAAAATCAAGAATGGAGAGTTGGCAGAACAAAGCATTGCATGGCCAATTTCTGGAAAAAATAAAAAATAATGTGGACAGTGAAAAAACTTGGTTATGGTTAACAACAGGTACATTAAAGAAAGAAACAGAGTCACTAATCCTGGCTGTGCAAGAACAAGCTATCCGCACAAATGCCATTAAGGCCAAAATCGAAAAATCCTCTGATGATGCCAAATGCAGACTTTGCAAAGAAGCTGATGAAACTGTTGATCACATACTCAGCTGCTGTAAAAAAATTGTGCAGACAATTAAGTAGCACAAATGATCCATTGGAATTTGTGCAAAAATTATAATATTAAAACAGCAACAAACTGGTGGGAACATAAGCCTGAAAAAGTGACCGAAAATCAGATGGTCAAGATCTTGTGGGATTTTCACATACAAACGGACAAAATACTGGCTCATAATACAGGTTAGGTTATAGGTTATAGGTTTATTTCATTTCTATGCCGCCCTATTCCCGGAGGGACTCAGGGGGGCTAACAAACCCGGGGGAGGGTAGTACAGACAAGGCAACACAACAAGCAGATACAGAGAAATTTTTTTAAAAAACAATCAACAGTCACACAATTCGAGCGGGGAAGGGAACTTGTCAACCCCAGGCCTGCCGGAACAGCCAGGTTTTAACAGCTTTACGGAAAGCCTGAAGGGAGGTGAGGGTCCAAATCTCCGCGGGGAGTTCGTTCCAGAGGGCCGGAGCAGCCACAGAGAAGGCCCTCCTCCGGGTAGTCGCCAATCGACATTGGCCGGTAGATGGAATCTGGAGGAGGCCTAATCTGTGGGATCTGATGGGTCTTTGGGAGGTATTTGGCAGCAGGCAGTCTCTCAAGTACCCAGGTCCAATACCATGAAGGGCTTTATAAGTGACGACTAGCACCTTGAAGCATATCCGGAGACCGATAGGCAGCCAGTGCAGCTCGCGGAGGATAGGTGTAATGTGAGTGTACCGAGGTGCACCCACAATCGCTTGCGCGGCTGCATTCTGGACAAGCTGAAATCTCCGAATGCTCTTCAAGGGCTTCCCCATGTAGAGCGCATTGCAGTAGTCCAGTCTTGACGTCACAAGGGCATGAGTGACTGTTGTGAGAGCCTCCCGGTTCAGGTAGGGACGCAATTGGTGCACCAGGCGAACCTGGGCAAATGCCCCCCTGGTCACAGCCGACAAGGGGTGTTCAAAAGTCAGCTGTGGATCCAGGAGGACTCCCAAATTGCGAACCCTGTCTGAGGGGCGTAGAATTTCACCCCCCAGCCTGAGAGATGGAATACCTAGCCAATTATTGGGAGGGAAACACACAAGCCACTCGGTCTTGTCAGGATTGAGTGCAAGCTTGTTTACCCCCATCCAGACCCTATCAGCCTCCAGGCACTGACACATCACGTCAACCGCTTCACTGAGTTGGCACGGGGGGGACAGATACAACTGTGTATCGTCCACATACTGGTGATATTTTATCCCGTGCTGTCGAATGATCTCACCCAACGGCTTCATGTAGATGTTAAACAGGAGGGGGAACCCTGCGTATTTAAGGGGCCTAGGGGTCGATCTCTGTCCCCCAACCAACACCGACTGCGACCTGTCCGAGAGGTAGGAGGAGAACCACCGAAGAACGGTGCCTCCCACCCCCACCTCTCATAACCGCCACAGAAGGATACCATGGTCGATGGTATCGAAGGCCGCTGAGAGGTCAAGAGGCATGACCCCCGTCCCTGGCTCTCCAGAGATCATCAGTCAGTGCGACCAAAGCAGTTTCCGTGCTGTAGCCAGGCCTGAATCCAGACTGAAAGGGATCTAGATAATCGGTTTCATCCAAGGACCGCCAGAGCTGCGAGGCCACCACTTTCTCAACAACCTTCCCAACAAAGGGGAGGTTGGAGACTGGACGATAGTTATTTAAAATGGCTGGATCTAGAGATGGCTTCTTCAGGAGATGGCTTCTTCAGGAGGGGTCTCACCACCACTGTCTTTAATAGAGGGGGAAAGAAGCCCTCCCAAAGGGAGGCGTTAACTATCGCCTGGATCCGGCCCCGTATCACCTCCCTGCTGTTCGCGACCAGCCAGGAGGAGCACGGGTCCAGTGCACACGTGGAGGCACTCACCGCTCCCATGGCCTTGTCCACTTCCTCAGGAGTAACAAGTTGAAAATCAATCCAAAGATGTCGCTCAAGACCCTCCCCCAGTACCTCGGCTGGCTCTACGCAATTGGAGTCCAGATCTGTCCGAAGCCGAGCAACTTTGTCCGCGAGGAATTGGACGAATTCCTCAGCTCTACCTCATAAAGGATTGCCCTCACCAGCAAGGACTCACACCCGACAAGCTCCGGAGCAGGGATCCTACGAGGAACTAAGGACTCCCGGATAACAATGGCCACTCCTCCATCCCTTCCCTGGGGTCGCAGTTGGTGAAGCACCTGAAAACCCTCTGGGCACATTTCAGTGAGGGGGACTCCTCCCTCCGGGCCCAGCCAGGTTTCAGTAATACATGCCAGGTCTGCCCTCTCGTCTAAAATTAGGTCCTGGACGAGGGGAGCCTTGTGAACCACAGACCTGGCATTTAGCAACAACAGCCTGAGACCAGGGTCCTGACTACTCACACCATCTGGCCTTGGAGTGGAACTAATAGGGCTGGAAGGAGGGATCTCTGTGACGTAGGGAACCTTCCTTCCCCGGTAATGGCTCACCCTAAAGTTCCCGCCATATCTGCCCCTCCCCATTATGACCCTAATGTTCCGGCCCACTTCCGCGTCTGTGGTCCCTCCACCCTCCCCTCTGGTCACCGGGTTCACTGGCAGGCCCTTCGACACAAACATCCTGAGGACGGGATTAGGCCTAGGCCCCCCTGACACTTCTGCAAAGCACTCAGTGCAGGAGGTACCCAGCTGTGATCCTGGCCTACACACACATACACACACATACAATCAGTCAACCCCAAAAACAAGTTAAAAACAAGGGAACAGCAATATCATCAATAAAAGTGGGTACAATTAATCAGCCATAGTCATACCAAGCACTCCCCATACAATTTAAAATTATAAAAACTGCGGGGGAGAGCGAAATTTGCTCGAAATTGGTCCAATATAGCCAAGGAAAATTAATGTCCTGGTCCTCCCTCGCAAGGGGCCTGAGGACCAGAAAAGTTGGTAGAGCAGTATGGTAGAAGCAATTGGAGAGGGAGCCACACTTCCCAAATGCGTCCTTCTCATCCAATGCCCTCTCTCTCTACCAGAATAAGCTTGTAGAATAGTCAGTAGAGGTATAAACGGGGGCCCCAGAATGGCCGGCGACAAAGTCATAGGCCTCAATTCGCTCCCCAAAGATGATCCGGAGGGCAAGGGGAAAAATGTCTGGGAGGCAAGTAGGCCGTAGGTGGCGAATATAACAGCGAAAGTCATGGGGCCAGCCATAGGCGATGACAGGTCAAGCAGACACTCCTTCCCACGGAAACAAGAGGAACAGAAAGGAGCCAGGGATACCCCACGGTACAAGGGGGGGGGAAACCCACTCCCAGCTGGGCCATAACGCTCCCAGTGGTGGCAGCCAACCGGTAGGCCGTCAGGCTAGCAACCCCACCCCCACCCTCACCCTAACTCTAACCTTAACCTTAACCTAACTAACCCCAACCTAAGTAATCCTAACTCTAACCCTAACCTGTCCCTAGCCTGACCCTGCAGCAGCACAAACAGCGGTTGGAGGCATCAGACGGTCAAAGGGGTCACTCCCCCCCCCAAGACAGTCTCCGATAGCTGTCCCCACAGTAGCCAAAGACGGTCTCAGCCAGTTCTTCCAGGCTCCAATAAGCCCCTCCAGGATCCGGTGGTCAGATAGTCTCAAGCCCGCCTCTCGCCACAGATGGTCACAGCGAAACTCGCAGAAAATACGAGTACGAATACGAGTACAAAAATACACCAGACATCACACTGGTTGAGAAAAATAAGGTTACAATCATAGACATCGCAATACCAGGTGATAGCAGGGTCGACGAGAAGGAATATGAAAAAATCGCGAAATACCAGGACTTAAAAATTGAAATTCAATGATTATGGCACAAACCAACAGTGGTAATTCCAGTAGTAATTGGCACACTGGGTGCTATTCCAAAAGCACTGGAATTACATTTAAAACAGTTAAAAATTGACAAAATCACCATCAGTCAAATGCAAAAAGCCGCACTGCTTAGATCTGCATGCATATTATGAAAATACGTTATGACGTCCTAGACCCCTGGGTGGGGCCCGACTAGTAATCAATTCCAAATCCGGCGAAACAACTGGCCACTGTGATACAATTCTGTTGTTGCGAATAATAATAATAAAAGCTTAATAAGGCCTATTTATGTTGCTCCCTCCCCTCATTTAAAGATGGGTAAGTACTAACATATCTTAGACTATCTGATCTATTGCAGAAAATAAAATGTATCTATCCAGTTAGATATTCAACAGCCACAGCTATTTACTGATATGACATTCTTTGCCTACCAATAGCAAATTACACAATGAGAACCCACAATATGGCTCACAATTCATTTTATTTCGCCCCTATTTGCACGTATCTCTCTGTATTTCATAAGATCCAAAACTATAATACTGTAGTATTATATTAAATAAAGCCTAAAATAGAGGTTTAGGTTTCATCCACCATCAGCCGTATAGACCATTTGGTAGGTGATTATTTTCCTGAGCTTTGCATTTCTCTCTTTTGCTTCAGGAGGTCCTTTCTCTGATGTTACTGTGTCAAATGGTTAAAGAGGCAATAATCATCAAAGAGCGAATGCAGGGTTAACATTGATTAATATCTTGTGGAAAAAACTTATTGACACTAATCTGGAAACTAAGCTTTAGTTCTTTTGGTATAGTTGTAGACTGTACAAGGTCCCAAATGACAAATGGGAATACTCATGATTTAGTAACCTTCTATATAAAAGTTAGCCCTTACCTATAGGATATCAGATATCAGAAAAAAATTTAATATTTTAACCCATCTCTGTGCTCTGATAGTTCTGTCTATAGACAAAATCTTATTCATTGAATTAAAGTCCATCATCCTGTTTCTATCTCCCTTTGAAATTGGGTCCAGCTGCTTATTAATGAACACCTTGGGCTGTAGACAATTGATGTTATTTTTTAATGTTTCTATTTAACCTACTTATTACTTAGAATAGAGTGAGGAACTTACAGAATTGTCTTTCTTTTGTAACTGAAATTCCCGACTCCTTGAGCATTCTGCAGTTATATTTTTAAGTTTTACAGAAAAATTCTTCCATTTCAGTTTACTGTGTTGGTGCCTGGTAAAACCTTCTCTATATATTCTGGAATTATGGAAAACACTGTGGATATTGGGAAACCGTCTCCAAAAATGGTATTAGGAAATATCTAGTGCTTTTCCTGGTGTGTAAAAGACAACACTAATTACTAGCCACCCATTGGACCCAAATCATATTTTAGGATTTCTATAGGCAGAGGATCTGAAGTGTGGTCTATGATCAACGCTTTATAAATGTTATTTTGCTAACTTCATCTAAATGTTGTAGAAGTTGCAGACAATATGTGGTTCTCCTAAAGCTGACAACCATTGTATTCCACTTCATAGAGCCAAGTTCAAAAACAGAATTAAGTTTGTGTTTTATATGTACTCTGATTTGTAAAATAAAAGCCCCCAGGAAATTTTCAAATGTTTGCCAAAAAAAAAACCCCAACAATTTGTCAACAATTAGTTATTAACATTCAAACAGTTATACAAAAGCAAACTCCATGATGTTCCAGGTACTTAATGGAAGGTTCCTTTTTCTCCACAAAATGCAAAATCAGCTACTTCTTTTGGTCATAAAAAAAGCTTTGTAACAGACATTTTAGTTTGTAGCTGATTATGCCATTAAACAAGAAAAAAACCAAGATTCTCTCTGTGTGGCATCTTAGCCAGCATTATTTTATTTGAACCCTGTTATTAGTGCCTCTTTTTTTTAAAGTCTTTAATTCGCCCACATTAGTTAAAGAAAATAAAGCATCACACACTAAGAATCTTTCTCTAAAGATAGTTTATATTTTACATACAATATTATACTATTTGTAACCAATGAGATGGTGACATTTGCTGTACAAGCTTAGAGTATAAAGTGAATCTGTGAACAAATTGACAACTCTGTAGCACTGTATATTACACAGAGGTAGTTCGTCTTTCATCCTTCGTACATTTAGTAATGACTTAGTGACCCAAAATTGTCAGCCCTACTGCCAAAATAGAAAAGCCAGTCAGGAAAAGCAGCCCTGGAATGTCAAAGACACATTCCAAAATAAGAATCTGTCCAACTTATTGTCCATTAGCCTTGGAACAGTTAGAAGTCCAATTCTAGAAGAAAAAGGATTTCCAAACATCCATTGAAGGATGATGGGAGATTATTTTACATGTGCAAGTTATCAAAGCACACCAAGAGTACAAAAATTTCATTCTAATCAAACTTAAGTGATGGTGATTTTTTTTCACAACAATGCAGAAGGCTGGTTGTCCGTGCCTTCTGTCATTTTTTATTTTTATTTTTGTAAACCAATAGATTTATGGTTTTGGTTTTTTTGTGGCTTTCTTATCCAAGAACTAACCATAATAGCTTTTCAAAATCAACTGTGGTAAGCTAGGTGCTTCCATCTAGCTAGGCTTTAAGAATCCATAACTGTACTCATCGAAGGTCTGGAGGCATATGGGAACTCAAAGAATGTTATGAATTCTTTGGAGGGCATTTGATATCTCCCCCCCCCCCCAAAAAAAAAATCAAGAACACTACCTTCAAAATAAGTAACACAGCATAGTTCTAACCATACAACTTTGGGATGCTCGGTGTATACCACTAAAATTTTCAGGAAGTAGATATATATACCGATACAGATGGGGGGAAAAAAGGAAGCTCTTACTCGTTTATGAAATTTTAGGTCTGATGCAACAATGATGTTGTGGGATTTTTTCAAAAAATCCTGAGACAAACCGGGGAAGAAGGAAGGCATTTGTAAGCAGGAAAGTGGAGAGTTAACAGATCAAATGCATTGAATCATCTTACATATCATCACATTCAGGCCTGGCAGTTTCATATCTTCAACACTTTTCTTAAAACATTCTCAGTGATGTTGTGGAAGTCAATCTTCTAACAAAGATCTTGTTTTAAAAAGAAGAAAGTTTGCTCCACAGCAACATGCATGTGTCTAACTGGGTACATAAAACATACATTTCACAATGTACTGTAATGGCTAGCGAGTACAAGACCCTTGTGTATCATCACTTTTTTGTTCTCCTCTGTTGAAAGCTGCCTTCAATTAAATGGGGAAACTATGCAAAAAGAAGAGACCTTCAACTCCTAGCTTCAATGTGCATTCATGTTCTCTTCCTGCTGGACGATGTATTTAAAGTGCACTATAAAGTCAATAATTCCCTATGGTTTAACAGCAAGGCAAGAAGATGAAAAAGAAGCCATCATTCTTTGAAGACAGGGAAGACAAATCATTTGAGTAGGCTAAATCTCCTTTGGATTTTAAAGTCTATACTGTGCTGACAGCAGCGTAGTTTTTTGTTTCAAAACTAGCCTCTCATCCTTGGCTTTATTAGATCCTGCCACTTCAGAGCCCATCAACTGGTTTGATCAGCCTGAAAAGCTTTTCTTTTTTTAAAAGAAAAATCTCATCAGAATCTGTATCTATTTTCACTTGTCAGTCACAGTCCCAGAAGGGAAAGGATGAGAGGCACTATTTAACTTCCAAAATGAAAAGGGGGGAAACCTGTTGGGTTCAAGTCTAATTTCTAGTGAAAAACCTTTTTTTTCCTGAATTTGTAAATAAAATTATAGATACATCTGTATGTGTGTTGTAATTATAAAAGTTTAGGAAGCAGTTAGCTCAAGTAAAAGGAAATTGGTTTTATTGACCTGCTAGCATGGTTGCCCCCCACCCCTTCCATTGTCCCTCAATTTTCGCCCATGTATATCAGAAGATAAAGTCCAATTAGAATTTATAAGTACTTCCATTCTACTATCAGAGAGTTTAAGGGAAATGCAATTTGTGGACCCCTTGGTGCTCTCTGAGCTTGGCTATTTGCATGCAGACATTTCACAATCCAACTAAGAAACATTTTTAGTGCTATAAGGGAGTGGAGTTTTCTCTCTGCTTATGTAATAACTTTACCTGTCAAGGTTGGTGAGGTGTTATTTTCTTCATGGTAGTACCTTGATTGTGTTGTATTTATGCTTGATTGTTTGTCTGGTGTTAATTCATGCTTATCTGGCTGTTGTTTGCTGGCAAGGTGGTGTTCTGGTCTTTCTGTTTCTTTTTTAAAAAATCCTTTTTTTAAGTGTGTAAATGTTGTTTATCTCAATGTACCTGTTGAAGACTGACTTGTCTGAACATCAAGATTCCAAAACTTCCTCAAGTTTTTGGATTAGCTTGATTTAGAAGGCTCACACTTTCCAAGTAGAAACTATGGTTGAGTTTGTCCATGTGTTGTGATATTAAAATCATGTTTTAATTATGTCTTCTGATCTCTAGTTGGTGTTCATGGGTTAGCTCTGTTAGTTTTCTGCCTGTCTGTCCTACATAGTGGCTGTTATAATTCTTATACTGTATGTTGTAGATTAATCTTATTTCCTGCATCTGAGACAAAGCTAAATCCAAAAAAGTGAAGCAATGGAATGACTGAATGAACACTGGATTTCAGCAGTGCAGTCCTGGTTTCTTAGAATCTACAGATTACATTTCAGAGAACTGTGTGTAGGCTGGTTTGTTCAAGTGTAGATGTACTCAAAAGCCCCAAAATGCTGGAGAGAGTATGCTGACGTTGTGATGACACGACGTGCGATCTTGGAGCCCCAAGATCACAGTCAATACTTTTGCCACTGGACGAGCCTTTTGGATCTAAACTGTCCCAAAGAGATGGTGATAGGGAAGAGTACATCCTGCTGATCTCAGGGACACTGCAAAGTCCCTGATTGATCCAAGAGAAGCTCTTTTTGCTAGTGACAGAAGTGCAGCCTTTGAAGCTGCTGAAGTTGGGACAGCCCCAGAATGGGAGGAAAACAGAAAGAGAAAGTGTGTCCATCCCGTGAGGAAATCCTTTTGTTATAAAAGAGTCTACCCCAAAAAATGAAAGCTAAATTAAATTTGAAAACAGAAGAGAATAAGCGGCGAAATTAAGCCACATTAGACAGTTTGTTATCCTTTTTTTTTTACAGATGGAACTTCCGCAAATGTTTCCTATTCCTTAATTTGAACAGATTAGTTTTTCTTCTTCTGCTTTTCATATTCTTTCTTTTGGATTAAAATCCTTTTCTTTATTTTTATAATGCTGGATTGGATGGTCTTTTTTCTTTTTGCTCCACTTATAATTTTTGTTTTCTTTAAGCCTAGAATATAAAGAAGATATAAAAGGAATACAAAGAGGACTGTAAGAACAGAGGGAAAGGAAGTAACACTGCCACTTGGAGGCTGGAGGCTTGAGGCTTGGAAATATTGTCCTTTCTTTTTTCTTTTTGATCATTTGACTTTGTATTTCAAGGTTCTTCAGCTTGTTTACAGAGAGTGATAGTGAGAAAAGCATGGGTTGTTTATACAGGTGCTCTTCGGGAATATCATTGGGAGCTGGAGTAGAATGAAAACAAAGCCTTGTCTTGAAAGATTATAAATGAACTTGCTTTAAACCTAATAAAAAGTTTTGAATCCCAGAGTGGCAGAGTTGGAAGAATGGCGCAACATGAAAAAGAAATGTTAACATTGCAAAAGATTATGTTTGAAATTGAAATATTATTAGAAGTAACAGAGAAAATTGAGAAGAGATTGGAGATCATAGATTGTAGAACAGTAAAATTTGATGGAAAAATTGAAGATGTTCATCAAATGAAGAAAATGGAGGTCACAGCTCTAAAAACTGAAGGAAAAAAATAAACAAAGAGATAAGAAAATTGTTGATACCAACAGTGAACTGAGCGTGGTTGGAAATGGAAAGAGTGGAATATGGAAGGGAGAGAAAGATGGACTGGAGCCTTAACCCAGATTTCAAGGCATAGAAGAAGAAAGGAGAGAAGAATTTATGGAACCAACAAGAGAAATCTTGTTAGAAGCACTAGTGATAACCAAAGATAAGCTGATTGAAGAAGCAGATGGAGGGTTTCGAGCTTATACAAGATATGCAAAAAGCAACAAGTTGCGAAAAGAAGTCCATACAAAATTTACTAAGGAATTAACCAGAATACTAATGCCACAAATGGCAAGAGACATAAGACTGCACTATTACTGGAAAGATACAGGTTGATATATGAAAGCTTATTATAAAAATTAAGTCACTTAGTTAAATTTAGAGCATTATGTAAAAATAAATTGATAATGGATATAGTTAAATAAATGATTGATAATGATAATAATATATACATATGTATTGGTTTGATAAGAGGAAATTTGATATAAATTGCCAATGGTTTCTATGAAAGGAGATTTAGAAACTTATGTATGAAAGCTTATAATAAAAAAGTAAGTCAAATTTAGTTAAATTTAGAATATTAGATAAAAAATGAAATGATAATGGATATAGTTAAATAAATGATTGATAGTGATAATAATGAATATATATATGTATTGTTTTGATAAGAGGATATTTGATATAAATTGCAAATGGTAACTACGAAGGGAGGTTTAGAAACTTTGTTATCAAATATAACCAATTTTTATTTAGAACATGTTATAAAGATGTAATGTTATTGGATGATATTGGGACGAGCTAATGGAATGCCTTTATGTGGTTTTCCTTTAAATTTGGAATATTTTCGATAAAAGGATATAAAAACAATTACAGTCAAATGAAGGCTGAGGTATGATGACAGTAATATATATATGAGGTAAAATATATGATTTGACATGAATTGTAGGTGACGACTGTGGAAGGGATGCATGGAAGCTTTTGTAACTAATCGACACACTTTCTGCAATTTGTAATGGAAGATGGTTTTGTGGGGGTTTTTGTGTTTTGTCAGTTTGTGTTTATTCAAAAATAAAAAATTTAAATTAAAAAAAAGCCCCAAAGTGCCCCAAACTCCCATAAAATGGAATTCTATAACTAGGTTCCTATGTATTGAAGGATACTTAGATATTTCTATAAACGTTTAGAGCTATAATAAAGAGATGGGGGGATTGTATTTATACTCTAGGGTCCTCACCACTAGTTTACAGGTACATATGGGAGTTAACCCTTCATGATTCAGTTACAGTGGCAACTAGTGTGCGCATTGGGGAATTTGAAAGTACAAGGGATAGATTACTATGGAGAAGAACTATCTATGTGATTGCTAGGAGTTGAAAATAACTGGATGGCACATAATAGCAATAGCTCTTAGACTTATATACCCTCTCTAAGCAGTTTACAGAATCAGAATATTGCCCCTTACAATCTTGGCCCTCATTTTACTGACCTCAGAAAGAGGGAAGGCTGAGTCAATCTGGAACCGGTGAGAATCAAACTGCTGGCAGTTGGCAGAATTAGCTGCAATACTGCATTCTAATCACTGTGCCACCAGGGCTCTTAATCAAATAATCAAAAACACCAAACATATAGTTTAATTAATATTATTCTAGTTTCATTTATTTTAATTTTTCAAACCACTTTCTCTAAAAATCAATATACAGCTTTTAAAATGGTACATACATGAGTCAACTATCCATTTTTAAGCAGTAAGTCCTGATTCCAGAATGAATGCATTTGTCTTACATTGCTTTAAAAAATTTAACAGTATGTATCCGTATTTGCACATATCTCTTCTCTTTTAATATCTCTTTCATAGATTCTCTGATGTTTAGCCTTTTCAGAGGAGAAAGTGTTGGTAGTTACTAGCTTCCCAATATTCCCCTTTCTAAAGCAACTTATTTGGCTGATCCTTCAAATATCAACCCCATCATTTAAAACCGACCCCTTCACTGATGGCAAATCTGCTCAGTCCACACAAAGCCATTCAATTTGAACCCCCGCAATGTGTTCCACAAGTATTCCACAACTGAAAAGCTGCTTAAAACCAATAGCTGAAGAAGCCAGTATTGGAATTAGAACAAGCACAAGGAGGGGGAAGAAAAAAAAGAACCGTGGGTATAATTGACAAAGAAAAACTGCCTTCCCTCTCCTCCTCTAACCGAAATGAACCAGCAGGGCTCGGAAAATGCTGTTTTACTACTGTGCACCCCCCTCCCCATGGCTCTCATCAAGTACAAATAATGTATGTGGCCACTACCCCTTAGACACAGTGGGAGGCTTTGCTACACTTAGTTCTGCTCTCAGTTCTGTCACAGCAAGTCCCAGCACCCACAGGCTATAAACATTCTTTTCCATATGCTTAGAAGGGGTAACTGGAAATGAAACTACACTAGTGAAGTGCAACATGCAAGAAAAAAAAATAGGTCTTCCAAGGAGTCTGGCCATCTGTTTGGAATCCCCCCTTTCTTCATTCAAAGTCTTACATAGGGGTAGAATTTCACAGGGCATCCTCAAACTATCCTGTAGGTTCTTGCTTTGCTTCCTTTAATGTAATTCCTGGTGTCACCTTCGTGGATCAAACACCCTTACAGGATCATTTGGTCAAGCTGTTGCTTTTCCCCCTCCACTCAAAAGCCTGCTTTTCATAACAAAACACAGTTATTAGATCTCTTTGAAAGTACAATAGTGGCAACAAATGACTGGAATACATTAGCCATGCAGAGGATGTTTATAATACAATAAGGAAGGGGGCAGGAAAGAGAGTTTCAGAGAAAAGCTGCCAGACTCACCATGTTGAACTGCCCTCTGTACCCATTTAATCCACCAATCACTAAGACTCCAAACACTATTACCTCAGCTTTTCTTTCTCCCTGCCCCCTGCTGAACCTTAATACAGAAAAAATCACCCCCTGGGAAGGCACGTGCTTCTACAGTTTTTGTTTCTTCTCTTTTCTATTATCCGAGTGTCATATTTTGTCTGACAATTTACAATAGCCCAGCTATTTTACTTTTATATTTTAAAACCTTTATGCAAATCATCTTGATGGCACAGCTACCTCAAGTTCTTGCATTAATGCCAAGTATTATTCACATATAAAAATTCCATTTAAATCCCATTAAGGTGCTGACATAAATCCCAACAAACTAGAAAATGCACAGTTAAGGTGGGACATGGCATATGTCTTCCACTCTCTTCCCTGTATAAGGCACTGCAGAATAAGGAACCGATTAAAGTGTCACGCAACTGAATCACGATATTGTTTTGTGTGGGTTTTTTTTAAAAAAATCCAACTCTCGGCCCCTTAAGAGATACTGTTTGCTTTGGGGGAACTACTGATAGTGAAATGTTTTATGGCAGGATCAGATGGGATACCAAAGGCAACTGTTAATCCTAGAAAAGACACTTTGAAGAATGGTGAATTCTCAGTCCAACACTTCTGGATGGTTGGCACATGAAAGCCCTTTCTGTAAAAAGGAAAATAGGAAAGGAATAGCATGAATGTTTTATAGCTACATCTTTGGCATTTCCAGTTTGTTCCTTTATTATGAAACAGTCATATTCTAATTATTTCATTGTCATCATTTATTATATTCCAGTGTTCCTCCAAAACCTCAGGGCAGGGTATACCCATTCTCCCCTTTTGTTTCACTACCTTTTGGTATGGATATTTATTGTTCATAACCACCCTGTATCAATTTCTCCTTTGGATGACTCTAACTGGACTGATGGCATAGCTGGCAAAATACCTTTATTGTATTACTACAGTGGAGTTACTTTCAACTAATTGATTGCCATCTGACAGTAAAGGCTGTTCTTGTTTAAACTTGGTGTCCTTGCCTCCTGTCTTTTCATCCCGCAATAGAAATCCTGCTAATTATTTGGATTTTTTTAAAAACCAGATCAGACCATATGGGATTGTGACTATATTATTTCAGATAAGCTGATGGTTTCATGATAGCAAAGAACCATCCCAAGAAACAGAATCTGAAGCTCATAGAAAGCAATGTTAATTAATTTTTTTCTGGGTTCCCCCATAAAGCTTTGCCCAAGCTTTGCCCTAGGCTTCCTGATACAGTAAAAAGCACACACTTAGTCCCCAAAACCTTTTTTTTTATTTCAAAGGCTGTGAATTATGTTCATTCACAGCCCATAATGAGCCCCAAATAGTTGTAAAGAGTCCTACAGTAGGCTGCTAAAGTATTTCAGGATAAGGCTGATAAGCATCCACCTTTATCTTCCTTGAAACGCTGCCAAAGACCTAATTGGCAATTAGCTTGGCAAGGCAACATGGAGCAAAGAGTCAAAATGGAGCTTCAGAAGGTAAACTGACCAGCATGAACCAAGTTGCTTTCTGCAAAGGCTCATGTGCCTTTGCTCCTCCTTTATGTCCTATGGGAGAGGCCAATCACTACCACGCCTTACTCCCAAGTCATCCTTTCTTTCTTAACTGTTCTTACTTTCTGGCAGCTCTGCACATGCACGCACTGGGAACCAGAGGCATCTATTCCTCTGCCTCGCTGATGTCTGACTCTGGAGGCTCCAGAAGCAGCACATAACTCCCAGATGGCCTGGCCGCCTCTCTGCCTCCAATACAGAGCCCTCATCCGAGCTTTCCCCAGACTGGCCCATGTTCCTCCCCAACCTCCTCACTGTCCGATTCTGCTGCCAGCTCCACAGGCTGCCAGGAGATCACAACACTTTGTTTTATATGAATCCTGTTGAATAAACAACTACTTTATTCCTCATGCCTGGTCAATTATTGAATGCGGTGGCTAGGAACAAACTCCTTTAGCAAGTGGAGAGTTCCATAAGGGCAAAACCAGAAATATGAATATACATCACAGATGATGGGCAGAATCCGTGTTGGGTTAAGGAAAGATGGGCTGAGAAGTCAAAGACCATATGGGTTGATCAATGGTTTGTTGGGCTTTGGAATACCACTGAAAGGAGGCAATTTTTAATAGGCCTCCTCTGGAAGGACAAGCAGTCTGTGAGCGCAGAACATGGACCACAACATCAGAAGACATTTTTCAAACCTCCAGATTCAGTGAACAATCTATGTTTCTCTTGATAAGCTGAGTTGGTAGGGTGAAAAGAGCAGCAAAGTTAGACATTAACTTTCAGGAAAAATTGACAGAGCCTAAGAATCACTGTCATTCTTTGGTAATCTGAAAGTCAAAATGAATTGTACTTTAGCCAGATTTATATGTATTCCTTCAAATGAGATGTCATATCCGAAATACTGATACTAATTGGTTCATAGTCAAAACAAGCTGATCCATCTGTGTAGCCACCTGGCTTTGATTCTGAAGGTGTTGGCTAATTAATTGGTGGTTGAATTCTACTTCTCAGGTGGATGTGCTACAGATTCTCCTCCCACTTTTATGGAAATAATGGAGAAAGCAACCAAGATACCCTCCCTACCTTTTAACGGAAGCTTCTCAAAACTCAATATGGCATGACTTCCCCAAATTTATTTGGTGTAAGCCTTACACATATGACCAGTTTTCATCATTCTGACCTTGTTAGCAGGGGCTGATTGGATTTGTATACCATAACATCCAGAATTCACCAAATTTATACAGTGAACAATTCTCAGAAGCAAAATGCAATGTATTGCTCTCATTCAGACACAACTATACAATTATTTAGAAGTAAACTCTGAGTATTCTGTATCCCCATAAATGTCAGTGAATGCAGATGGAATCATTTTCTTCTGTATAAAGCTAATATTGTACATTTGATATATCTAAACCTAAACCAACTGATTAGACTTTAATTATTGTTTGGAAAACAAGATAAATTAAAACTATGGTTTACCATCAAGCAACTTATTTTTTATAATCTTATTAAAAGTTTTTTTAAGGAACAAATATAAAGTAAGAAAAGAAAGAAATCAAAGAGTAAGCTAAAAGTGCAAAAAAGAGAAAAATAGTTGTAAAAATAGGAAAGAAAAAAGTACAACGTGGTTTCTGATCTTTACAGTAATTGTAACTACAATTATAAATGTATTTATTTCTCTAAAGTTGCAACAGTTTCTCCTTTTTTTATAATCTATCCTGTCCAATTATAAAAGCTTTAAATCGTACATTCAATTTTTTTTCTCCAAAATGTCTATAAGGGGTTTCCAGTCAGCAAGAAATGTTAATAATTGTCTTTTATTTGATTAAAGAAGTCAATTTGGCCATCTTAGCAAGTTCCATCATCTTCAGAAACCATTCCTCCATTGTAGATATTGCCAAATCTTTCCACCAGTATGTACACAATAATATTGTGCAGTTATTGTATACAAATATAAAGTTCCATGGTAGTTAAAATTATCTAATCCTTTTTCCAGCACTGTTTATAACTTCGGTTTTACTTTGCAGAATGGCCACTTTACCATTAATTTGTTTTACATCTACTGACACTTGTTCTACTGAGCTTTCCATCTTCTTGACTTCTTCTTTCATCTCCTCTTTCATCTTTACAAGTCTTTCATCCATTCCTTTTTCAAAAGCTGTCAATTTAGTATCAAATGATTTAGTCAATTTAGTATCAAGTGATTCAGGTAACATACTGCCCAATTTCTTAAAGATTTTCTGAAGTAAATTTGGTGCAATCTCTTTCTCTCTCCCTCCCTCCCTCCCTCCCTCTCTCCCTCTTTCCCTCCTTCCTTCCCTCCCTGTATTAATTATTTTTAATTAATAAAAATAACAATTTTAATTGTTAATCAATAGTAAAAAAATTAAAAAGCAAAACACTAAATTAACAGTGATAGTGATACATTGCCAAAGTGTCCTGGGATCATGTGATCACCTTTTGTGACCTTCTGACCAGGGGTGGGCTTCAAAAATTGCAGCAACGGGTTCACTGCCCAAATGTTGGGTGGATGTGGCCATGGCAGGCGTGGCCATGTTGGCCTCCTGCACCATGGAGGGAGGATGTTTTTCACCTTCCCCCGGCTCCAGAGGCTTTCCTTGAGTCTTTAGGAGGGCAAAAACTGCTTCCCCTGGGCTCTGGATGACCTCCAGAGTCCTGAAACAAGCCTGTTTCCAGACTTCCGAACTTCTGGTAGTTCTGTTTTTCACCCTCCCCAGGCTCCAGTGGTGGGTTCTGGATCCTGTTGCAACCAGTACGCATGTGTACTTACTGCCCGCAACTCTCCAGCTGCTCAGCAGAGAATTGCACAGGCGCCGTACACTCCATGCCCATGTGCAAAAGGCCCGATCGGCTCAAATACAGGTAAGGAGGATGGGCAGGCAGGAGGGTGGGCCCTCTGGACCCCATACCAGGACATACTGGTCGTATCCCACCACTGCTCCAGAGTTTTTCCTCGAGCCTCCTGGAGGGCGAAATCTGCTTGCCCCAGGCTCTGGCGGCCCTTCAGAGGCCAGAAACAGGACCGAACAGGCACTTTCTTAACCTCTGTTAAGCCCGAATCTCCGCACAGGCCGTTCACATACTTAGCATGATGAATGGGCCACATGGAGACTCGGGGGAGGGGAGGGGAGAGGTGTGTGTGGCCAGCCAGGGATGGCATTTGGGGGTTCACCAAACTGGGCAGAATCCTAGCTAGAGTATTTCCTGAAACCATGCAAACCCCCAGCAGCCCACCCTGCTTCTGACAAGTAAAATCAATGGGGAAGCCAGATTCCCTTAACAACAGTATTACTAGATTAATAACTGCAGTGATTCACTTAACTGTGGCAAGAAAGGTCATAAAATGGCGCAAAACTCACTTAACAACTTTCTCGCTTAGCAACAGACATTTTGGACTAAGTCTACCTGTACTTGTCTAGTGCAAATATTATTCAAGGCGTATATATTTTTGATGCATCTATACAATTGTGTTTTTAACCTACTGAATTCTGGATAAGTAAGTCCCATATTAATTATATTTATCCATACAAAGTCTTCATCTATAGGCAAAGGAGGCAATTGTTATCTTCAATCTATTCAGTGAAAGGGCCATAAATTTATTTTTCCAATGCTCAGTATCAGCAAGAGAATCCATTTATGTTGTCTGGTTGTCAACTTCCATGTACTAGATACATAGTTCAAGAGAACATTATCCTCTGAGTATTTTAGCTTTTATCATGGAGTGATATTTATATCATCTACTACTTTCTCCCAAAATGTGCTACGTATAGGAAGTTATAAACACAGGTATTTAATCCTTAATAATGTTTCAACAAAATGCTGTTTTTGAGAATCCTTTTCTATAGAAATGTGTATATAACTATATAAACATATACAACAATACACATTATAAATATTAATTTTTTTTTGTATGTCCAATTTGATGTCCATTGATCCTTTTGCTATAGATGTTAAGACACTCTCCCATTTTATAGGTAATATAGGCAAAGGTAAAGGTTCCCCTTGCACATATGTGCTAGTCGTTCCTGACTCTAAGGGGCGTTGCTCATCTCCGTTACCTTCCCACCAAAGTTGGTCCCTATTTTTCTACTTGCATTTTTACATGCTTTCGAAAAGCTAGGTTGGCAGAAGCTGGGATAAATAATGGGAGCTCACTCCGTTACATGGTGGTAAGGATTCAAACCGCTGACCTGCCAACCTTACTGATCAACAAACTCAGCATCTTAGCCACTGAGCCACCACATCTCATTTAGGTAATATAGAAACTTCTAATTCATTATTCCACTCATTTCTTAACATCTTCCCGACAAATTGATTTATTAATAACAAATGTCTATAAAAATAAATAGAGATTTTTTTAAAAATAAGTTAACAAGTTTTCTAGTATCTTGGGTGTCTCAGAAATTAAAAATGCTGCTGATCAAAACAATATTGTTAATAAGTGTAATTTTTTTTAAAGCATGGAACTTTATTTTTATACATGATTAGAGCACAAGACTTTTTAGGCACAGCAATAGAAAGACTCACAAGTACCCACACTGGAAGAATGGATGAAAAAACTCATAGAGTTGGCAGAGATAGCAAAATTGACTGCTTTGATTAGAGAAAATATGTCTAACTTCATCTCTGCTTGGAAACCACTCTTGAACTTTTTTGCCTGAAATGGAAAGAAATGAAATGTTAACTTTGGGATTTGATGGCTAGATTGGTTTATTGATTACAGAAAGATTGCAAATTGTCATTTAACTTAGTTCAAATGTTTAACCTATTTTATGATTCTATCTGCACTAAAAACAGTGGAAGTTATTCTCCTTCATAGCTTTTTCCATTTTTGATTCCACTCCCAATTTTACTTTATTCCACCCCATGTTTTCCTTTCCCTGAGTTTTTTCCTCTTTGTATTTTATACTTCTTTTGAATTACAATAAATACTTTTTTTTAAAAAAGTTATTGTAAATATTGCCATTGAGTTATATCTGATAGGTTCTTTGTGTTTTTTAACATGGAGTATATTAAAAATTCATCAGCATCTATCAGTTGGCCCACAATGAATAACTCTGCTTCCATTTTTCCATATCACCATCTTTTTCCTAATTTTCAAAGTTGGGTTTTCCCATAAAGTCAATTTGGCATGAGGAAAAGGGTCAAAACTTGGTTTATTAGAACAGTTATGAAACAATAACATTCAATGCAAAGAAAAACAGGAGAATGTATAATATTATAGTTGGACTCATCTACTGCACTAAGCCAAACAATTTTGCTTATATAGTTTGCAATATATGCCAAATTTCTGTGTCTGCATCTTCTGCTGAAAGAAATACCTCCTGTGTGAGATGTAGAACCAGCTTCACTAATTAGGATTATACCTTCATTCAATTTGGTATGAGTCCTAATTCTACTTTAGGGTGTTTCCTTCTTATATTTCCAACAGCTTCATACCATTGTGTAAGTATCTTATCTTATCATCCAATATCATCAGCCATCATTCTTCCATTTTCCAATGGGAGACTCTCATAATTTGAAGACAGCCAGGACCTACTTCCATATTTATCACAGTTTTGTTTCATAGAAGTGGGTGGAAGCAACAATGCCATCCCTCAGTCTGATGGTGGAGAATCAGGAAATGGGATAGTTGTACTTGCTTCAAGGGGAACCATCTCTTCCAAAGCTCCAGAGGAAATGTTACAAAACTGCCATCTCAGCATTTCCCCTGAAGCCGAAACCTAGTCAAAATCAGCTCAGCATCTCAGACTTCTTGTGGGGGGGGGGGGGGGCACCCAAATATGGTGGAGTCATAGAGCAATTGGTATCACTTTCAGAATGGAAGAATCCGTATATTGTAAAGCTTGGATGTTTTAGAAATGGGAATTTCTGAGCAAGTTGATTCACTCTTAAGCAGCAACCTAGCCATTGCTTTAAAACGGCATATTGTATATTACTTTTTCAGTTCCAGTAATGGTAGATGAGTTGAGACTGTGCAAGCTCTTATCTCTAAGTCATTGGCACATTAGTACTAATATTCTGTTGAACAAGCCTATTAATGCAAAATCACTTTCAGGACTATAACCCCCCTGCTTGACTACCTAATCAGAATCTGTCATACTACAAACACTATAACAGTCACATAATAACATAGCACTTCAGAAGGTTATAAATTATACCTTGGCTGCCATCCTTCATGTATTCTGCAGAGATCATAGAGTTATGGTTATTGGTTGCAGTATGTATTACCAGGTCCCAGGGTCACCAACACAGAGTTAAGTGATGTAAGGGAGTGAGTAAAAGGATGATCTGTGTTTTCCAACTGCCTCAGCCTTTTGCTGCCTACTTAACCGACTCTGTATGCTGATACATAATGAATGCATAATCAGATCCATTGGAAACAGTTGAGCATTGGGGGTAGTCGTAAAGAATAGTAGTTGATTACAATGATTTTGCAGCAAAGGCTGTTACTAAGATTTCCTGTATTTATATGGCATAGGACCTTTATCTGGTCAATTAGATATATTTGAGAAGTTTGCTTCTCAAACTTGGCAACTTTAATATATGTGAATTTTAGCAACAGAGTTCTTCAGCTACAGAGTTCCCCAGCCAACATGCTGGCTGAGGGATTTGGGATGTCTACACATCTTAAAGTTGCCAAATTTTGAAAATACTGCCGTAGCCCAGTAAAGAAACAACATTTTTCCAGTAAGCACTATGGGTAAGGTGACCAGACGTCCTGATTTTGGTGGGATAGGAACGATTTTTAATAATTTGTCCCGTGTCCCATCGCGTATTGAAAAAGTACCGATTTTCCAAAAGAAAGAAAATCAATTTTAAAAAGGACGCTGTTAAAAAAAAAAAAATCTCTAAAGTGTCATTCCTGATGTGGCCTTTAGAGGGCAGTGGTTTCCCTCCCTCCCCTTTTGCGTGTGCGCGCGCTGATGCGCGCCATTTTTCTGCAGGGAGAGCGATGGTAAGGAGGAGGCTAGGTCCTGGGCCAAGCAGCTCAGCCGTCGGAAGTTTTTTTTTTCCCACTTCTTTTGGACGCCGCTCTTCTGCAGCTAGGCCGTGCAAGCTGCTGTCAATCTGGTCTGGGTGAGCCAAGGGGAGGCAGGCGGGGATCCTGTTGGGAGAGGCTGTGATGGGGGTGGCTTTTGAAAGGGTTGGGAGGTGTGGGGGAAGGCAATCGGGGGAAGGCTGCTTTGCAACTGCCAGCAAAGTCCCATCCCCCCCCCCCCCCCCCGCTCTTGCCTTTCCTTCTGCTTGCTCCATCCCAGCGGAGGCTGAGCCCGCCTCTTATTTGGACCTCCTGCATCCTCCCCCAAATGGAGCACCCCATTTCAAGCAACGAGGGGCGCCAAGCAGGGCAGGGTTGCAAACACCCCCTCCCCCCAAAGCTGTAGGCGAAAGCTGCTCTCCAGCATCCCGTCTCGTCCCTGCCTTCCCAGACCCAGAGCCATCTCTGTGGAGGTCCTTTTTGGCTTTAACACGAAGCCTTGAGGGGGGAACAGGGCACGCCCAGGCACCTCTGCCCCTGAATCAGGAACGCTGGAGAAGCGGGCACAGATCGCTAGCTTTTTAAATCAACTTTTTGGAAGGAGGATGGGAGGACGGATGGGGAGAGTACTAAAGGCATCCTGGCTGAAATCACTTTTAAAAAAAGCCATTTTTTAAAAATCCCACTTTTAAGGCGGTGAGCAGATCTAATGCTCCTTCCAACTCCCCACAACAGAGAAAGGGAGGGGGGAGAAAGTTAGGGAAGGAAGGAAAAGAAGGAAGGAAAGGAGGAAGGAAGAAAGGAAGGAAGGAAAGGAGGAAGGAAGGAAAGAAGGGGAAAAAAGAGTGACTGGCCTCTTTTTTTCATCCAAGCAGGTTTTCATGTCCAAAATGGGAGTAGAAACTCCTGATTTCTTGTCTGGTGCCTGAACCACTAATGAAAAGAATGACTAGGAGAGACATGATAGCAGTGTTTCAATATCTCAGGGGTTGCCACAAAGAAGAGGGAGTCAAACTATTCTTCAAGGTATGTGAGGGTAGAACAAGAAGCAATGGGTGGAAACTAATCAAGGAGAGAAGTTGTGAATGTTCCAACACTGGAAGTTTTTTTTAAAAATGTTGGATAACCATTTGTCTGAAATGGTGTAGGGTTTCCTTCCTAAGCAGGGGGTTGGACTAGAAGATCTCCAAGGTGCCTTCCAACTCTGTTATTCTATTCTAACATATACTGTTTTAAAGAAGCACAGAGGGAACAATCCTCCAGGCTTTAGTGACCATCACTAAGTGTTGTAGCTTATGATTCTTGATGAATGTATTCTATTTTATTTTTCTTTATGTACACTGAGAGCATATTCACCAAAGACAAATTCCTTGTGTTTAGTTTAGCTTCTCTCTCTTGAAAATGTAAGCTACCATAAGGCATTATAATGCAAGCTAGCCCTAGCTTTCAAACAGTTCATTTAATGACCAAAGTTGCAATGGCATTGAAAAAAGGGACTGATGACCATTTTTCACACTTAGCGACCATTTTCACACTTAGCGACCGTTGCAGCATCCTCATGGTCACGTGATCAAAATTTTGATGTTTGGCAACAGTTACAATTTATATTTGTAAATTGTAGTTATGTTGAAATAAAAATATTACAATACTATTTTTGCGTTGTATGAAATTTTTTGTTGCTCCGTGTAAATTTTTTAATCAAGCCCCCCCCCCCCCAGGTCAAAGGTGTCCCTCTTTACCAATCTGAAAATCTGGTCACCTGAACTATGGGGGAAATGATGACTGATTATCCTCTCCTGAATGCTGTACTGGACAAAGAGCCTATTCATAATGGCATTGCATTCCCAATCCAAACACAGATGTACTTAAGGAAGCCTGTTTTTATGGATGTAATACACCAAGCCAAGATGGGAGGATCTGGGCTAGTACCTTTTCAGCACCCTATACATGGACTAAGTGCCATATATACTCACAGATTTGCAGATGAATTTTAACCAAAATATCCTGGATAAATGTACCACTGCAGATAAACTGATCCTTTAATTTTTTTAGTGTTTTTTTCAATATATTCTGAAGAACTTAATTCATTTTCATATTTTGTTTCAATAAATGTTTTCCAAAACAGATTCTATTTTACATTCTCATTAGTTCATCTGTGCAGTGACACATTTTTCAGGGTATTTTTATTTGTCTTATCTGCAAATATATACCAGTACTTTAAAAAAAAATACTGGATATACTCATGGGTAAGCCCAACCATGGATAAATCGAGCCCAATTTTAGAGCCTAATGTTTTTGGAAAGTTCTGGTTGGGAGATTTATGATTGTAGGTCTAGTGTGGCGATTTATGGATGCATTTCCAAATAGGTAGGTAGATGGAATGTAATAAAAAATTTAAATTGGAGTATATTGTTGTGAGTTGGGTTTATGTTATGAGCTTCCTCCTGTAGCTCAAAGTAATCTAAATCTGGGTTCCAGGCTAGAAACTCACTATTGAGAACTGTTTGTTTCTTTGTTTGTTTGGCTACCCCATTTCACCACAAGACAGCTCTAGGTACAATATTAAAATTAAACCATAAATGTGTGCCTTTTGTATTTTATTGTAATTTTTAATGTGGTTTATATAAGCACATTAAAATTACAATAAAATACAATAATAACTAAAGCTGGGAAAGAAGGAAGAAGAATATGCAACGGAAGGGGGAGATGGGAATTGCTACTGGTCGATCAGCCACCTTCTTTAGCTCCTTTTCTGACTGGGGCTTCCCGAGATCATGAAGCAAATTCCTTGTCCCAACAAAAATCTATTTTATTAATTTCCTGTGAATTCTGCTCATTCACATCCAGCAAAGTCTTTCAGGGAGGATTTACAGTCACAGACCTTATCTGGCTTGGAGAGCTGACAGATCAATATCTGCAAAACCTGGCAAGGAGTCTCGGAGAGTCACAAACCAATTAAACAAACTAATTGTCTCCTGCAAACTCCACTCCCCTTTCACTCCTCTTTTATTTCCTCTGGGAAGGCCATTCATCGTCCACCTGTGGCCTTACTCCCAGGTCAACCACTGTTCTTTAGCTGTTCCCTTCATCTGGCAACTCTGGGCATGCGCACACTGGGAACAGGCTCCAGCTGTTTATCTGCCTCACTGATGTCTGACTCTGAAGGCAGTTGATAACTGGCATATGGCTCTGGCTCCCTCTCTGCCTCCGACACAGAGCCCTCATCAGAGCCTTCCCCAGACTCCAGCACTGGCCCATGTTCCTCCCTAACCCTCATTGTCCAAAACTGCTGCCAACTCTGCTGGCCTCTGGCAGTCCAGGTATTCAGGCTCTTATGGAAAGTCAGGAGGGTGGGAACCAATCTCACCTCAGGGGGGCAATATATATGTCCCAAAGGGCTATAGACTTGCCCTATCTTCTAAGAAAGTAGCATCTCTATTATAGATCCATGTCGCAGATTACACTGTATCTCTGGCAGTCTGTTTTATTTTACTTTAAGTGAAAAATGCTGGCATAAAAGCCATCACAGCAGTCACTAGCCCATTATGTGAACCCCTGGTAAATGTATTTCACACAAGTGTTCAGAATGAAATCCAGAGCCATGCTAAATTTAGGCAAATCCCACTGCAGCCATCTCTATATCTGCTACAAGCAAAAATAATGTTTGCATATGCATTTAGCCAACTTGGTGTTTGCGCTTTAAGGTTGAAGTATCATTCACTTAAATTTTATTCATGAATCCTTTGAACTTTCTTCCATCTTTGCTGTTTAGAGCGTTGTATTTCCGCAAATTTGGAAGACCTCAAAGACAGCCCTAATAAATCACAAATTCCACTGTGGAGAAACTATCGGGGCAGAATAAAACAAGAAGATTGCCTAGAATCCCAAATGCATCGGGAATGGATACCCAACCTTAAAAAATGTAAACAAAACTAATTACAAAAATTGCATGACTCCCCCACCCCAAAATCAGATTACATAAATTCACATGCGCTCATACACACACACATGCACACACACACACACACACACACACACACACACCTTCCACTGTTTTTAGACCACAGAGATTTATAGGCTACCTAGGATTGATTGATCCTGCTACGAGTCATGAAATGTCAGCACATTCAGGAGCACTAGGTGTCAGCAAAAATAAATAAAACTAAAGCAAAACAAAAAGCTTGCACATATGTTGCTTTTATATTCAAGATGAAATCATGTTAGATTTTTAAAAGCGGTGTCACCTGGAGAGTGAAAAATATGCTTAGGTATGAGTTCTTAGGTAAATAATTTCTGTTGGACAATCCATCATCTTAAAATAAAGTAGGGAAGTTATCTCACATAAATGTTTTTCCCCCTTTTGTCGAAATGTGTTGCTTTGTTGAAGCTGTGCTGCTTTGTGATTTATGTCTATGTCTTCCTGAACACCTAGTGATTGTTCTAGGTTTTCTAAAAATGTAAACCCAATAGCAACTGCTATATAAGGCCTGCCTTGATGGATATTACCCACTCAAGATGTGAATAGTTGATTTCCTTTCTTTACCTCTAAATCTGATGTCCTTGCTTCAGTTCAGCTATCGGAAGTACACAAACAGTTTAATCAATAGCCATTAAGATAGGTAATCCCAAAAGTATTTTATTCAGTTTACATGTAATTTGTAATTTGAGCTGCTTTTTGTTTTCTATTTTATTCATCACTTTTCTTTTCTAAGCTACTTTGAATTTTATTTTTAGAGAATAGAAATTAAATAGATAGGAACATGGCAATAAACAATAACATTAAATAAAAATAGGTTCAAAAAAAATCCTCAGAAAAGTAGTTAAAATCCACAGCAAAGTCTTCACCCACATGTATGTGAATGCACGCATGCACACAATACACACATCAATGGTGGGATTCAAAAAAGTTTTTCTATCAGTTCTGTGGCCATGGATTGGTGAGTGTGGATTGATGAACATGGCAGGGAAGGATACTGCAAAATCCCCATTCCCTTCCCACTCCAGGAGAAGGATACTGCAAAATCCCCATTCCCTCCCCACTACAGGAAAAGGATACTGCAAAATCCCCACTCCAGGGGAAGGATACTGCAAAATCCCCATTCCCTCCCCATTCCAGGGGAAGGATACTGTAAAACCTCCATTCCCACCCACTCCAGAGGAAGGTTGTTGCAAAATCCTTATTTCCTCCCAATCAGCTAGGACTTGGGAGGAAGATGAGGGTGGGGCCAGTCAGAGGTGATATTTACCGGTTCTCCAAAGTACTCAGATTTTCTGCTACCAGTTCTGCAGAACTGGTCTGTACCTGCTGAATACGACCTCTGACTTACATACAAATAAGCAAATCTGTAGAAAGTTTTACAGGCAGAAAGCTATTGCTGCCAATTCTGCTTCTAGTAATGGCCTCCCCAGAGTGGCACAGTCTAGGACCAATTGGAGCCAATTTGAAACCTCATTAATAAAATAGTAACTATTGCAAGTAAAAATTATTCCTTCAAGTTAAAGAAGAAGAAGAAAAAGAAACACACACTTCTCTCTATTTTCCACCAAAGCAAGTTAGGTAATTTGTGCATAAGACAATGGATAGTCTTGGTCCTATTCAGGAATTTTCACTAGAATAGAATCAGCAAACTCCAGTGTTCTCTACTTAAGACAAGAATCTCCTAGCATTTGTGCCAAATGTGGCCCTTGTCCTAAGCTCAAGAAATCCTTTGCCTTATTTCTAAAGGCCATTATAACTGCAAAGCTCTGCTATGAGATTCCTCTGTTCCTTGATAATCTGTTGCTTAAATAACAGGAGGAAAGATGGTATCAGAAAAGGAAAATAAGTGGTACCATCTATTTTAGTTCAAGCTTCACCCCTCAGTATTGACATGTAATTCTTGCCAGAAAAAAATAAATTTTGCCTACTTCAGACTTCAGCAATTAGCTCCCAAAAATCTTGGCAAACTAATATTTCTGCTCTGATTGCGGAATTCCTTAAAATGCTTTGCATTAAACCTATGGGATAGCCAGAGTTCTGTAAAATAATTGAAGTTTGGTATGAGAAGCTCCCTAAATACATCTTCATTTCACCTCTTTACCTTTCAAGACTAGAAGAGAACATTTGGGAAGCTACCCAAAATCCTGGAGAGATTCTGGCCATCAATACGCTCATCAGTGAGAAGAATCTACATTCTAGTTATCTTGTTGTTATTATTTGTGAAGTCGTGTCCGACCCATCGTGACCCCATGGACAATGCTGTCCATGGGGTTTTCATGGCAAATATACTGGAGTGGGTTGCCATTTCCTTCCCCAGCAGTTATCTAGATTTTCATTATTTTTTTCATGCAAAACATATGTGATGTTAAGTGTCTTCCCATGGGGCCAAGTGTGGGTGAATAATGAAATATTCATGGCAACATCATCACACTAATGCTGTAGTTTCCTTATTTGTGACAGTCATTGGGATGCAAATACAGTATATAAAGTTGACATTGGCATGCTAATGTTGCCACACACATGGTGACATTTTGGTATCATTGTGCCACAATGTTGGAAACCACCCGTTATCTTATTCTTAACTTTTAGCATACATTCCAGAAGCATGATGCTACTGATAATTTCGCATGGCATTTCAAATGAAAAGCATGTGACTAAATTGAAATTATAGCATCTTCAGACAAAAAACCAATAGAATAAATATTAAAGATATAGATAAAAGCTTCTCTCTTGAATTTGCACAAGTTACCATCCATTCAGCAATAAAATGAATGATAAAATAAAATGTAACTTTGCTGATTTTTTTAACTCTTCAGCAAATCCAAAATTCAATAGCATAACTCTAATTGATGTTTGTTATTGCACTATTCTGTAGACAGAACATCAAAATATGTAAAAATACACTCTTCTGTACTACTGTGTATCAATTTTTCTAAAAATGCTATGTATGTGTCAATTGGCTTCCAACATCTCTACAGTTTCTTGAAGTCCAGAAACTTCAGAATCCTTTCATAAGTCTTAGAGCTTTCCTGCCTGGCTACTTTCTGTAAGAAAATAAATCCTACTTCTGCTGCCTCAGCAATCAATAAAATTAATATTTTGTCATTTTGTCATATTTTTCCATGTCATATTCATACTTAAGCTTAGGGTTGTTCTTTTTAAACCATCAGTGTGCATTCTTAAAAGACAAATCTTGAACACCCTCTTTTGTTTTATTTTATTTATTTAGTTCGTCAAACGTACGAGATAACAGGTATAAATATAAACATGGAAATGAACACTGGAAATGGGTACAAATAAATGGGGACAATAGGACAGGGACGATAGGCATGCTGGTGCACTTATGCACGCCCTCTACAGACTTCTTAGGAGGGGGTGAGGTCCACGCTAGACAGTTTAAGGTTAAAGTTATGGAGGTTTGAGGATGTAACAACAGAGTCAGGTATTGCATTCCAGGCTTTGACCACTCTTTTGCTGAAGTCATATTTTCTGCAATCGAATTTGCAGCAGTTTTCTGTGTTTTGAAGCTGGCTGCTAGACAAAACACCATTTTCTAACATGTAAATATTTGAACCATTGTGAACTAATTAACCTTTCATTGATATGTTTTCAGATTGATAGGAATATGTTATACCTTTGTGTTTATGAAGATGTCAGGGACCATTCTCTGACCCTTCCATACGCCCTTTTAGATGGCTACTTAGTGACAATGTGTCAGAAGGCCTTCTCAACAGTGGTCCTTATATTATAAAATGACCTCTCTTCCATGACCCATTAAACTCCAATGTGGATATATTGGAAGCAATATTTGTTGCTCTTCTCAAGACCTTAACTCCTCCTACTATTTGTTTCGTTTTCTTTATATTATTAATGGAATTGTAACTTTGGGTATTTCAGTAACAAGTACTGGTATAAAATATTTCGAATAAATGAAGTGTACTGGACATCTGAAATCAGAGTGAAATTGTGGAAGTAAATGCATAGGACTAAATCTGGAACTTTACTCAGGCATCTTCTCTTAAATCAGTCAGTCATGTACATACATGGCAACAATAGTCAAGATTCTTTTGCAATGACCAGGTTGTAGTTCACACCAGAGCCAAGCGATAACCATTGTTATTGCAATCAGCAGTACTTCTCAAGAGCTAAAGCACTAAGTGCCATAACCGAAAGAGAAAAGTTCCTGGTTTTGTCCAGGAATGATGGAAATTGAGTAGATGCCTGTGAAAGTCAATGTTACCCCCTTTTCTCTATTTCCTGTACTCAAACTGTCTATATAAACCAACTTATCCATGCATTTGTGGTTATGCTCAAAGAAACATTACCCTGTGTATGTATGTGTGGGTGCAGGTGCGTGTGCACATGCGCATGCTTCACCAAGGTCTATAGATTTTTAATTATTGGTTATTGGAAAATGTATTCTAATGGAGTAGGGGTATGAGTGGGAAGAGGAAAAGCTATTGCGGAAACTCAGGGAATGTTCGCCAACAAAATCAAAGATGACAAACACCACAAAAAAAGGTCACCTTATTTTCATCTTTGTCACAACTTTATGTAATAATTAAACATATAATTTGCTGCCATAAACATATAAGTTGCTTCCATACCTTTACTATTATGCCTTAGGGCACAATAGTAAGAAATGATAGTAAAGGTATGGAAGATAAATTGTGAAATCTCATGTTTCTTTTTCCGTACTAGTACTTGCCTTCCCCAACGGTCTGCCAATGGCCATATTTGCTGGCGATTTTGGAAGTTGAGATGCAGTATATCAGGTAGGCAATGGTCCTGTAAGGCTAGGGAAAGAAGAGTGTTAATAGGCTTTCACTGTCTCTGCTCTAGTATTGTCATTTGTTCCAGTTGAGGCGAACATGTTCTCTTTGCTGGGTAGCCTATTGTTCTTGAAATGTACTTGGGAGATAAAATACTTGACTGCAATGGATGTTTCTGAGACTCTAGTTTTCTTGCATCCATCATGTCTGGAATACTCGTTATTACTCGAGGTACATGTTCCTCTAGACTATGGGTGTCAAACATAATAGGTGTTTAAATCTGGCCCGGTGGCAGGCCTGAAAATATCAAAGGACTGGCTTGCAGTGCCTCTGCCAAAATGGGCTGCAAGGGGGCTGGATGTGGGGGCCCTCTGGCCTGTTTTCGACTTCCCTGGCCTCCTGCAGGACTCTGCCAGTCAAAAATGGGCTGCACAGAAGCCACACAAGGCCGTTTTCAGCTTCCCTGGCCTCCTGCAGCACTCTGTTGGCCAAAAAACAGGCTACACAGAGGCTTCGTGAGGTCCCCATGCAGCCCATTTTCAGCCTCCTCAGCCTCCAGCAGCATTCTGCTGGCCAAAAATAGGCTGCACAGAGGTCTCGCAGGGTCTCTGTGTGATCCATTTTTGGCTGGCAGAGCACTACAGGAGGCCATGGATGCCAAAAATGCGGCACGGGGGTGCGCGCAGACCCCCTGTGTCCCATTGTAGCTGGCAAAGTGCTGCAGGAGGCTGTTCAGGCACAGAGGAGGCGCACATGCCACCCTTTTTGGCCAGCAAGGTGCTGCAGGAGGCATCCATCCAATCTCCCACCCCGCTCCCCCACCCATCACTCCCACTGGCCCATGGAGGAAAACTACAATGATGATCCAGCCCTTGAAGAAACACCCCTGTTCTAGACTGTCCATAAAACTTTTAAACATGCAATATTTGTTTGTTTATTTATTTATCTACATATATATCCCTCCTTTATTATTTTTATAAATAACTACTCAAGGTGGCAAGCATACTTAATACTCCTTCCTCCTCCTGTTTTTCCCACAACAGCAGTCTTGTGAGGTGAGAGAAAGACACTGGCCCAAAGTCACCCAGCTGGCTTTCATGGCTGAAAAGCAGGACTAGAACTCATGGTCTTCCTACACCTTCCTGGTGCCTTTACCACTAGACCAAACTGGTTCTTATGAATAACAATCTTATTTCATAAAGCTAATATATAATATCTGGTAAAATTGTGGAATATCGACTTCAAATGAGCACATGGCCATCTATTAATAGACACATTGTATGGGAAAATTTATATTTTTGATAAGACAACACTTGGTAATACTGTTAAAGATGCATGTACAGAAAATCAAATGGATAATTATGGGACAGTATAATATTTGTGTAAAACATCTTGGAACAGCAGACAAGTACAGATTGAATATGAGTCAGCCACAAGAAAAAGGCTAATTCAATTTTAAGTTGCATCAATAGTACTGTAGTGTCCAAATCAACATTTTTACTTACTCTTAATTGGCCAAGTGCCACTTCAAGTACTGGGTACCATACATAAAAGGGTTCAAACAACTGGAATAGGTTTAGAAAGGGTCCCACAAGTTAAGAATTAAGTCCTATTAAAACAGATTGAAGGAACTGGGAATATTTGGCTTTGAAACAGAGGTGGGTTGCTGCCAGTTCAGCCCAGATCAGGCGAACCAGTAGTAATGGTGGTGGGAGTCTCCGCCCACCCGCGAGCATGCAGGAACGTGCCCGAACTGGTATGTGGCAATCCATCTCTGCTTTGAAAGTAGAACATTTGAATGAGGATAAGATAGCGCTTCCTAAATAATGGACAAATTATCGTAGGATCCCTGCTCCGGAGCTTGTCGGGTGTGAGTCCCTACTGGTGAAGTTGGACCTCAAGGGTCAAGTGGGCTTGCTGTTAACGTACCTGCCTCCCAACAGCGTTGCAGCAGCCCTCCCCTCGCTCCTCGAGTCGGTAGCCGAGCTAGCAATTGAGTTCCCCAGGCTTATGGTCCTGGGGGATTTCAATTTGCCTTCGCTCGGTGAACACTCTGATGGGGCGCAGGAGTTCATGGCTTCCATGACAGCCATGGGCTTGACCCAAGTAATTCGGGGCCCAACTCACTCAGCGGGTCACACGCTCGACCTCGTATTCCTCTCGGAGCAGTGGACTTGTGATCTTGGTCTGAGGGGTAATGAGATCATACCCCTGTCGTGGTCAGACCACTGCCTACTGAGGCTTGACTTTCGGAGACCAAACCCCCACTGTAGGGAGGAGGAACCGACCAGGTGGTTCCGCCCCAGGCGACTTATGGACCCCTTGAGGTTCCAGACGGAGCTTGGGGTTATTCCTGATACCCTCGCCCACAGTCCGGTGGAGACTCTGGTTGCTGCCTGGAATTCAGCAGCGACGGAGTCTCTTGACCGGATTGCGCCACTACGGCCGCTCCGAGGCAGCGGATTCCGGAGGCCACCTTGGTTCACCGAGGAGCTCCGGGAGAGGAAGCGCCGGAAGCGATGCCTAGAGCACCTATGGAGGTCCAATAAGTCCGAATCGAACCGAGCACTTTTGACATCTTGCATCAAGGAGTACATCAGGGCAATTAGGACGGCAAAAAGATCTTACATTGCCACCTTGATTGCGTCCGCTGAGTCCCGCCCAGCCGCCCTGTTTAGGATAACCCGCTCCCTCCTAAATAGGAGGGAGATGGGGGACCCCTTGCAGGGTAGGGCTGAGGAATACGTCCAGTTCTTAGCGGACAAAGTTGCTCGGTTTCGATCGGACTTGGACTCCGACTTTGCAGATCCAGCCGAGGCACAGGGGGATAATCTGGAACACCATCGCTGGGTTGAGTTTCAGGATGTTGCCCCAGGGGATGTGGACAAGGCCATGAGAGCTGTGAGTGCATCCACCTGTGTACTGGACCCGTGCCCCTCCTGGCTGGTTGCTAACAGCAGGGAGGTGACACGGGGCTGGATCCAGGCAGTTGTTACCACCTCCCTTTGGGAGGGGGTCTTTCCCCCCGCACTTAAAGCGGCGGTGGTGAGACCCCTCCTGAAGAAACCATCTCTGGATCCAGCCGTTCTTAACAATTATCGTCCAGTCTTGTGGGGAAGGTTGTTGAGAAGGTGGTGGCCTACCAGCTCCAGCGGTCCTTGGAGGAAGCTAGTTATCTCGACCCCTTCCAGTCCGGCTTCAGGCCTGGTTACAGCACAGAAACCGCTTTGGTCGCATTGACCGATGATGTCTGGAGAGCCAGAGATGGAGCTTGTGCTCAACCCGGATAAGACCGAGTGGCTGTTGTGTTTCCCTCCCAATAATTTGGCTAGTGTTCCATCTCTCAGGCTGGGGGGTCAAATATTACACCCCTCAGACAGGGTTCGCAACCTGGGAGTCCTCCTGGATCCACAGCTGACTTTCGACCACCATTTATCAGCTGTGATCAGGGGGGCATTTGCACAGGTTCGCCTGGTGCACCAGTTGCGTCCCTACCTGAACCGGGAGGCTCTCACAACAGTCACTCGTGCCCTTGTGACCTCTAGGCTGGAATACTGCAACATGCTCTACATGGGGCTGCCCTTGAGGAGCATCTGGCGACTTCAGCTAGTCCAGAATGCGGCCGCACAAGCGATTGTGGGTGCACCTCGGTACACCCACATAACACCTATCCTCCGTGAGCTGTGCTGGCTACCTGTCGATCTCCGGGTGCGCTTCAAGGTGCTACTTACCACCCATAAAGCCCTTCATGGTAGTGGATCTGGATACTTGAGAGACCGCCTCCTGCCAATTACCTCCTCGCGACCCATTAGATCACATAGATTAGGCCTCCTCCGAGTTCCATCTGCCAGTCAATGTCGACTGGCAACTACGCGGAGGAGAGCCTTCTCGGTAGTAGCTCCGACCCTTTGGAACGATCCCCGTGGAGATTCGTACCCTCACCACCCTCCAGACCTTCCGCACAGCCCTTAAAATCTGGCTATCCCGTCAGGCCTGGGGTTAAAGAATGTAACTCACCCCCACCCGAATGGTATGAATGTTGTGTTCTATTTTTAATTATGTATTGCTCTTATGTGTTATTGTTTGTATTCCCCTCCCCATGAGTTGTAAGCCGCCCTGAGTCCCCCCAGGGAAAAGGGCAGCCTATAAATAAATTTTCAAATACTCAAATACTCAAATATATCATGTGTGATTAACTAGCCCCAGTATAAACCATAACTAATAATGTTTTTAATTTTTGGTAAAGACTGTCGTCTGATATTCACCATAGCAAAACATGCCATTTATTCAAACTCTCAATGCCAGATCAAAAATAAAATTTATTAAAATTGTAGTAGGTAAAATGCAGTACTATATTTCATACTAGAATTGTGTTCCCAAAATTCTAATATAATTTTAGGGAAAAGGGAGACAGTAATAAAGTCCATTCTTTTTTCTTGAAAAGTGATTCAAAGTGTATCCTTTAAGTCAGTGTTTTTCCAAACATGGCAACTTTAGCCTGTGTGGGCTTCAACTCTCAGAATTCCCCGGCCAGCATACTTGCTGTACTTGAAGAGTTGCCAAGTTTAAAAAGCACAAGTCTAAGGCAGTATTTGATGTCCACATCTTGGGAGGGAAATGGAGTTTTCCCCCATGCCCCATCTTTGCAACCCCATAACCCCCTCAGCACCACCAAATTTTGGCAATAGAAGAATTATATCGTTCCATACAATTTTTGTTTTACAGGGCATGAAAATAATAGGTATAATAAACTTTCAAGGACACAAGCAAACCTGTTTGTTTGGTTTTTTTAAAAAATGGAAAAACAACAAGAACAATGAAACATAGTTTGACCTTATCTAATAGTTTCAACATTTCACTCTCATCCTATCTCTACCCTTGAGGAAGGGAGGGGAGGAGGAGGGAAAGAGAGAAGGTGGGAAGGAGGGTGGGAAGGTGGGAAGGAGGGAAGGAAGGAATTAAAACGTACATTTCTATTCATTTGTTTGCTTTTTTGTAAAAAAGTATTAGCTGCTCATCTTATCAAACGCTAACTCTGGGCACTTTACAATATTAAATATATTGTCCATTTATCTGCTTATCTAATATTAGTAGCTTTGTTATAGAAACAATAGCAATGGTTATACTTCCCTCTTCTTTCACTCAACCATCTTTTAAGCTTCTCTTTTATTTGCAAGTTGTAACATTAGACTACATAAGATTTATAGTACCAAGTCTCTATAAACATTTAGTCATTTATTAGAGAGAATATGTGGATTAGCCTCTTGAGACAAGCTCTAGTCACAATTCATTGGGAGATGTGTACCGTATATCAGTTCTTCTAAAGGTCCGATATGGCATTTATTTTTCCTCGAATTGCCATTTTCAGTCAGAGGTGAATGAGGAAGCAATGTTGACTTCTGGGAGTGGAGTGTCTTCCTGTGAAGCCTGGTGCATCTGCGATACGAGCAGTTTGCCATCTGGGTATTCAGGTGTAAGAATAGATGACTCAGCAACAATGCTTAGAAACCTTGACATCGCTCGGCCAGATTTCTCTTCATTATATGATAGGCTAATTGCATTTCCCCCATCTGGATGAGGATGAAAAACTTCATCATCAAGATTTATATTTTTTCATAATCTGTGCAATAGCAGATATTAGGGACTTGGCTGACAAGGTTGAATTTAAGAACGAAGTCCAGGCCAAATTTCAAGAGGCAAGGCTAAAATAAGAATTCCGTCTTGGAAGATCTTAGAATGCACCGAGATGGATAAATTGAAGGAAATTCAAGGAAAGGAGGAATCAGAATACTATTTAGTTTGGGGAAAATGTTATAAATGGTTAGAGGATAGAAACAAGAATTAAGAAATTGGGATATGCAAAATTAATGTATATAAGAAGAATTAGGACATAGCGATTGGATCGGGGGTAGGAAAGATAATTTAAGATACACTAACATAAGAAAAATATATGCAATACAACAAAGGTAATACGACAGTCTGACAGTCTGATGGAAAAAAATGGCTAAACATAAACAATTAAGCAAAGGAGTAAGAAACAAGGTGACCACAAATCTAAAATTGGAATGTACAGGAGGGGAAATAATAACTGTAAAGATGCACCGATAGGTAACTGCTGTGAGAAGGAACATTCAGTTCCAGTGTTGTTTGTAAGTTATGTGTTTGTTTTTGTTGATGTGTTCAAGTGTTCAAAATAAAAAAAAACATTTTTTTAAAAAAAGAATTCCTTCTTTGGCCTTTCAAGATTAAGACAGGTATCTGGAAGCAGAAAATTGACTGAGGTCAATAATTAAGGGTCAAGATGCAACTTGCCTCTCATGACTGGGATTTTTAGGAAGACTGTACAAGTGGAATTCACTGGCCTAGAAGAAAATGATACATGATGGAAGATTTATGGCAGAAATTTAAAATGCCTGAATTTCAGTACCCAGAATAACTTAAAATATTCCATAACACCAGTTGTGAATGGGAACATAAACCAGCACATAAAAACCATCCAGTGAGTAGCAACAAGAAGCGTGATTCCCATACCTCGGGACCTTTACTATTGCCAACAGCCAATCAAGAACAGAGTTTGGAAGAATTGTCAGAAACAATGAGACAAGAAGGACCCAACTCTTATTAATTCAAGCACCTGCTCAAAGCATTATATATACGTGGATTGTAGAGAGTGTGATCTTTCAGCCACTGAAGCAAAGTCAGAATGGGTAAAAATGCAATGTACTTAACATGACAACAGATGCTATGATAACTACATATGGCTTTTGTCAATGTATCAACTTGCTCTTCTCTTGGGGGGGGGGGTGTCTTTTCTTATGTATCTCATAGTGCTACTTCAATTGCATTCAGCAACAAAAAATCCAGTATAAAATATCACAATTTTATCATTGTTGGCAAATAATGGAAAACACAGTGAAAGAGATCTTAAACATAATTAAGCCACTATTTGCACTAGACCTAGCTCAATTGCCTTGCCATTTTCATGATAGTATCTTGACTCAGAGAAGCCCAGACTTGTCTTAAAACTGCTGCTGGTGGTGGTGGTGGTGGTGGTGGTGGTGGTGGTGGTGGTGGTGGTGGTGGTGGTGGTGGTGGTGGTGGAGGAGGAGGAGGAGGAGCAGGAGCAGGAGCAGGAGCAGGAGCAGGAGGAGCAGGAGGAGCAGGAGGAGCAGGAGGAGCAGGAGGAGCAGGAGGAGCAGGAGGAGGAGGGGAAGCAACCAATCTCTAATTTAGAATGAAACTGTTTATCTTGTACAAACATACCTACCTAAAGAGATCATTTGTCCCCGCAATATCTGAAATCTATTTTGCTAAGATTAGTGAGATGAGGGGGCAATCAATGGTGCAATTCAGCCGGTTCTATCAGGTTTGGGCAAACTGGTAGTGGTGGCGGCAGGAGGCTCCACCCACCCACCCGGACGTCATCATGTCCCATTTTTGATGATCTGTGCACGTGCGTGCACTCACATTTGTGAACCGGTAGATAAGTTGATTGGGCACAATGGCTCAGTGGTTAAAGATGCTGAGCTTGTCAGCTGGAAAACTGACAACCTGGGTTGAGACCTGAGCACTGTGCAAAGGAGTGAGCTCCCATTCCTTGCCTTAGCTCCTGCCACCTAGCAGTTCAGAAGCATTCAAATGTGAGTAGATTAATAGATCTACTCACTACCTTCCTACTTCAATACCTCCATTCTGTGCATCTTTGGCATATATAGGCATGCTGGGCTGGCATTATGTCTCCAGACCATGCTGGCTTCCTTAACCAAGAAACAGAAATGAGAAGGCTAGAGTCAGACACAACTGGGACAGGGAAACCATTACCTTTCTAGTGAGAGGATCTTTTGTGGACAATACATCTAAGCTCTGCAATTCTCTTCCAAAGAACCTGGGCTCTTTATTAACAACTTTCTATAACCTGATGAAGTTCTTTCTTTTTAAGAAGTTTTTTGATTAATAATTTTTTCTTTCTGTTTTTAATCACTGTTTTTTATTATTTAAAAGATGCTTGTTTACTGTTTTGCTTATGTATATTCCTTCTTATTTGTGTGTGTGTGTGTGTTTTAGAAAAACATTTTTTTCTTATTTACACTTCACTGCTGTGAGACACTTAAGAACTCTGTTTTAAATAATTAGTCTTCCAATTCTTCTTTTCAGAGGACTCTGATTATCAGGGCAATTTGTTTGATAAATACTAATAATATCTTCTCTTCCTAGGCTGTTGAAAGAAGCTCAAAAATAAATTGATAGCCGCCATCACTTATTATTGGTAAAACACTATTTGTATCTATTATACATCAGACTCCTTTGAATATGTTTTTTAAGCGTAAGTGCTTGTGCACAAAAAAGGAAGTCCAGAAACCAATCTTTAGATCAATATAACTCACCAAGTTTCGTGCAACTTTTTCTTATAAGCATTTGCCTTTTAATAATTTATCATCTGTGGCTTACCAAATTTCTTCTGCTCTACCTACAACTGCTCATGACTTCACTCACACAAAATGAATGAATCATTCTATTGATGTGAGCATGGCTAGCTGCAGCAAGATGGATAATATGTACTTTATAAATGCAAAATGTGTTTTTTCTAAGCAATACATATGATCGTTCTCTTTTTATTCTCTCCCATATTCCTCTCCTTAACATCTACTCATGCATTCACAATAGCTGTATGTATTGTGTATGTATCAGGGGTGAAATTCAGCAGGTTCTGACATGTTCTGGAGAACTGTAGTTGACATTTTGAGTAGTTCGGAGAATCGGAAAATACCACCTCTGGCTGGCCCCAGAGTGGGGTGGGAATGGAGATTTTGCAGTATCCTTCCCCTGCCATGCCCACCAAGCCACGCCCATAGAACCAATAGCAAAAAAATATTGAATTTCACCACTGGTATTTATGTACCAGTATGACTCACAAATCAAGTTTTTACATGTACCATAATAATCAGTTATTATGATAGCATTGTCTTCTGCAGAAAACCTTTCTAATCAAAAGATAGACCCCATAAAGTATTAAAACCATTGTGGATGTTTAGAATGTTTATCAACATTGCCTAATGCTCAGCAGTTAAACCGATCAATATTTGGAGATGTCATCATGTTATCTATGAAGTTGGCATTTCACAGTCAATAATATGGCATAATCATGGACTAGCATTTATTCCCAGGTCCCCACCCATTTTGATGACTATCTAAATTGGGAAGATAATCAGCAAAACCATTTGTCCACCAATCTCCAAGTTTTACATGTCGTTATTTGATGTTTCATTCTTCACTTTTCCATCATCGCAAGTAGCCTGATAGATTGCTGAGGTACAGATGTTGACTCTTCAACAGATATATAGATATGTATACAGTTGTACAGTAAATATAACATCCCCGTTTCTTAAAGATGTATCACTTGCTTCTATGAGGAGAGACTATCAGTGGCATCACATTGATAAATGAACCCTACTGTCAAAGTCACAGAAAAGACTCCACTAGATTAATGTACAATTAAATCTGTAACTAAAATTTTAGATCAATGTCTTTGGTCAGTCTCCACACACGCACGCACACACACAATTTTTAAAGCTCTTTTCAAATTGGCAAGACCACATTAAGTGCACTTCATCATTTTTAAGGCATGAATATTAGGCTTTGACTAATTGGTAGATTTGCTCATTATTTAAATGCAACTTGTTTGCTGCTCCATCATCTCTACAGAATCTGAAAAGACATCAGAGGCTATCCCATCAATTTAGCTGGAAAAGAACAAATGAATAAAATATGGTAACAATTTCTTCCCTTGGGCCGCTCTCTGATATTGTATTGTTTATTCATTATTAATTGCATACATAAAAATAATTTGCTGTGCAGGAGTATCTATTCCACATTCAAAAGACTGGATCTAGTGTCAATCTGTGTATCCTTTGGTGTGCATTTTATTTTCTTTGCCTGGCACAGTGTCACACAATACTGCATTTGTTGGAAGTGAAATGGTTTCTGGTATTGCTGTCCTTTTTTGCAGTTTTGGATACCCACAGTAAGTGTTCATTTATTGTGGATCAGGCCCTGTGGTGATGCTCAGATTAAAATTGTGACATTGTAGGAGTTTTATTTGCAAGATTGGCAGGTCACTGCCATATTACGACACCAGTAAGAGTACAACTAGGTGGATAAGCCATAGCCAAAAAAGAGAGCAGAGAAAATGAATGCTTCCCAAGTGATAGATACACGTGTGTTTGTTTATAGAGGAAGCATTTCAGTCACAGATCAAGTGATATATCACACAATGCTGGCTGTTTTCTCTGTTGAAATCTGTTTTAGGACAGAACTGGAAAACCTGTGACTTTAAGTTCATCATTATCATCCTTCAAGCCTCCCCAGCTGGAATGAAGGAAAATGGCTTGCAAAATTGCCCTCAATTCTGGTGCAAATTATATGATAGCCATAATGTAAGCCTCCAAATAGGCATGTGATAGCTTAAAAAGTGGTTCCAAGAACATACTGTACTGCAAATGATTGAAGGCTGCTTGACCCTAGCAATCGCTGCAGGCATTGGACTCCTCCCACTCAATAAAATGGTGGCAACATAATATTCACCAACCATTCTGAACAATCTGTATCAGCAATCTCTTTACCATATGAACAGCATCACCAGCTAACAGATCCTCTTGCTTATTGGTGATTAGCTAGCTCTACTATTTGCAGATTTTGGGGGAAGCAGCCCACCATTGTCCTTGAACCCCTTTGGCTGGGCCTGCTGACCAACTTGATCTCAGCAAGGATGATGAAAGAAGTGAATGTTAATCACAACTGGAGGCAATTTAGACACAACCTATATAAAGGCATCAGCCAAATGTCTTGGATTAACCATATCCCTAGTTGGTACCATTATTCCTCTTTTCTTTCTTGAAACAGATATCCATCTAAGTTTTCTGCAATTTTATACTGTAGCATAAGTCTTGACACTTATATGATAATGCTGCCAACATATTTTGCCAGCAAATGTATTCTAATGATGGAATAGCAAAAATAGCAAAGTAGGCACACTCAAGAAAACCGGAAAACATACCGTACCTACAGTTCTCTCTCTCTCTCTCTCCCTCCCTCCCTCCCTCTCTCTCTTGCTCTCTCACTCTCTCCCCTTGTGCAAATGTATAGGATTATATATTACCTATGTTTATGACAACATTTTTCAAAATCAATGTATATGGGCATTCTTGCCTTTAGGGCTTTCTATTTCTTTCTCCAAACCTTGAATGTGCAATCTAATATAAAATGCCCCCCAAAACTTTGATTCATTTGTCATTAGATGGATCGCTCTGCTTGTCATCCGCCTTTTTTTTGTTCCCCAGCACATTTTGTGATCAATACCTAGCCACTTCCTGATCCATTCAAGCATTTTCACCTTCATTCCACACAGCTATACCTGCTGACTCATTTTATAAAGAGGTACCATTTTCTGAAGTCTGGATAAATAATATTTGTGGTCCCCTTCTGTTCACTCTTTTGTTTTCTCACCTTTTAAAAAATACTATCAGATTAGTCAGACAGGCTTATCTTTGTAGTAATCCAAGTGTAATCCTTTTGATCCAATAATACCACAGTGGGGTCTCTCTATCCTGCACACATCAGCCCAATTGGTATTTTCAACTGGAATCAAGGTCCATTGTGCTGTTCCACCTTTCCTATCCTCATTCCTTTCATGACAAAAGCATATCAAGATTAAGGAACATATGGTACTTTAATATGGCTTTGAAAAATTAGACAGCATGAAGGTTTCAGAGATGCATCATTTATTCTTGCTCCCCAAAGAGCTGGACATCAATTGTACTATAAGTAAGTGAGCCTTTCTGGAACAGCTTCCTAAATGATATTCCATTTCAAAACCATTTCACCTGCAAGTCATGAAATCATTAATGAAGGTCACACCAGTTTCCAAATAGGGTTTGCACCACATAAAAGGTGATGGGACCAACCCCTCCTATTATCTGATACAGCACATACAACAGTCCTCTATCACAGTGTTTTTCAACCTTTTTTGTGCAAAGGCACACTTTTTTCATGAAAAAAATCATGAGGCACACCACCATTAGAAAATGTTAAAAAAATTTAACTCTGTGCCTATATTGACTATATATAAAGTGTTTTTCCCACGGCACACCTTACACTATGTCACGGCACACTAGTGTGCCGCGGCACAGTGGTTGAAAAACACTGCTCTATCAATACATTATGTCTTTGCAATCCAGAAAAAATAATACTCAAGACTTGAACATGGTTTGTGAGATTTAAATAACATCCATTAGTTTTCTTTTCTGTCTTGTGTTACTGAGGGCTACATGAGAGATGATAGCTTCTACTTTTATTGTACAGGAAGACAAAGACGGAAGTAATACGACCATTAGAATATAAGATCTGATCAGTTCACAGGTGTTCGCAGCAAACTAAGAGTTTGTTATCATAACAATGTGCATGCTGATGTCATGATAGGACCATCTCACCCCACTGGGATTGGCATGTCCCACTCATGCCAGCAGAGGAGGCATGTTCCAGGTCCCATCAGCCAGATTATTCTGGTTGGTGGGGTCTAGGAGGAGGGCCTTCTCTGCTATTGCTCCTGCCCTGGGAACATCTTGTCCCTCTTCCGAGATGAGGTTGCCCCCCAACCCTCCTATCCCTTTGTCTAAAGAGCTGGTTCTGCCAGTTGGCCTGGGATGCCTCAATGGGGAAGCAGCACAATAGATATGATTGATTGAATAACAACAGATCCCACCTCCCCCTCCACTCTGCTCCCATAGAGCAAATGGGACTGAGGATGAGTATTCAGCAGTGTCAACTTTCTCCAAATATTGCTCGCTTTAACTGCTGAGCATTAGGCAATGTTGGTAAACATTCTAAGCATCCACAATAGTTTTAACACTTTATGGTGTCCACGTTTTGATCAGAAAGGTTTTCTGCAGAAGACAGTGCTATCATAATAACTGATTATTATGGTATATGTAAAAACTTGATTTGTGAGTCATACTGGTATATAAATACCAGTGGTTTTACTGTTGGGTTTTAATTATTTATGTTTTAATTGAATATGTATAGACCCGTGATGGCTAACCTTTTCATCGCCAAGTGCCAAAAGTACACGTCTGCATGCACACACCCATAATGCACTGCATTCATGACCCCCATGCATGCACCCCATGCATGCGCGTGTGACCCTCCACATGCCTCACACATGTATGTGTGGCCCCACATGCACCTCACTGGGCACGCCCTGTTCCCCACCCATGCATAAACACACATCATGGGTATAGGCATGTTTTATGACTATAAACTGTCCAGAGTTATCCTATGGTAAGATGGGCAACCAATCAATTTCCTAAATAAATAAGTAAATAAATCCTCCAGTATCTGATGCATTCTCACATCTGATACAAGGCACAGTTTTTGTGTTATGATGCATGGTCATCATTTCCCTGTCCTTCATTCTGAGTTCAAAAAGACCTCCAAAAAGAAATTTGAAAGTTGACACTGCTGAATACTCATCCTCAGTCCCACTTGCTCTGACCCAAAGAAACGTCACTCTTCTATTTTGAGGGACATGTTCTCATGATGTGACCTCAACCTCAGCTCACTGTGGAGGCAACCTATAGCCACCTCCACTTGTTTTGCCCTGGATATGCTGTTTTCCTTCCATATTTCTTCTATTCATAGAAAAATACTGCAGGGTTTAGAAATGAGCTCTTCAATTGGTTAGGTCAAGCAAAATGACTTATCTTGCTCTTACTTGATTCCTTTGCAAAACAAAAGAAGCAGAATCCATCCAACACATTATGAATCCTTTATGGATAAGTGTTTACTACTATATGAACACACAAACAGGTGTAATTTGACTCTTTCTTAATCCAAATGATGAAGTCAATTGTTATGAGAATTCTTTCATCTACTTAAGCCCTTTTTCAGAAAATTATACCTAGAGAGGATAACTTGCCAGTCATCCTACTGAACTGGAATCCATATCATTATTCCCTCTTAATAAAGCAATAAATTAATATAGACATATGACTATATACACTTGCACATATTTTATATATTTCATGTTTATTATTTTATGTTAATTTATATGCATTCCCTCATGGTCTGTCACCTCCCACTTGAGGTTTCTGTAAAAAACCTCTCAATAATAAGATAATACTAAAAATCCAATGAGTAATAGACTTAGTCCACAATGCAACAATTAAAATAGTTTTTGAGATATCGTGGGTCACCCAAGCAGCACCACTGCATTGCAGTCTGATTTCCTATATATTTCTGGGAGTAATTCAAGATGCTGGGTAAGTCCACAAACCCTTTTATGGCATACGGTTGGGTTATTTGAGGGACCACTTATCTTGACTTACCTGTGCCAGTCCCATAAGCTTCAGGTCCGTTCTACAAAATAATATTCTCTGACGGAGCCCAGGAAAAGAGCCTTCTCTTCTGCAGCACCTGCCCAGTGGAACAACTTTTGCTCCAAGATTTGAATGCCCCTGATCTTTCCGCCCATCTGCAAAGCCTTAATACCCCAGTTCTTCTCCAAGGAAGTCTGTGAGATGGCTCCATGGTCAAATCCAAGAACTCGAGTGAGATCTGTGTGGACTCACTTCAGTTAATTCAATTCTCATTAATATTTCTGTTATACACTATATTGTAGTGTATTTTTAATTCCTTGCTTACATGTTTCCAAAAATTGCAACACACTGAGAAGCACCTGGCCAATTGGACAGCCACACTTATCTAAGTACATGATTTATATCCTATCCAATTCCACAAACTCCAAGCAGTTTGCAAACAAAATGTCATAGGATACGTAAAAAACCACCCATTTAAAATCTTTGTAATTTCATAAAGAGAGTAACATGTGACAATGTCCAATGGAATAACTACAGCCCCTTCCTGAGCTTTGAAAGGGCAGAACTTAAGGAGTAGGTTTTTCCACTGCAATGGGACTGCCCAGAGGTGGTGGTATTGAGCCAGTTGAGACTGGTTCAGGCGAAACAGTAGCGCCAACAATCAGTTCGCTCCGCCCACCCACCCCAGCCCTATCCTGTCTTTTATTTCCTGCTTTCTACCTCATTTCAATCACATGGCACAGCTGATTTACCCCCTTGCGCTGTTCTACTTACCGTTGCTGATTTGGAAGGTAAGCAGCTGAGCTTCTAAATGCTCCATTTTCAGTGCTGCGAGCAAGCGCTACAGGCACACACATGCGCAAAGCGCGCACTCACCGAACCAGTTGTTAAACCGGTAGCATCCCAGCACTGGGCTTCCACAGAAGAAACTTTCCTCTGGCCCCACATGTGTTTAAGATAGTGAAAAACCAGCAACACCACTAATCCCTCTGTTATCATCTATTAGCAATATATGACCACATCAAGTTTGACATATTCTAAAGTTGGCTTCTATGAGTTGTATTTTGGGGAACCATGACGACTTCTTATCCTTCTACTAGAATCCAAAGCAGCATCCCCTAGTGTGGGAGGAAGTTTCCATTGTAGTTAGTGATATTTTCTAAGTGAAATTAATTTACTTAGGAGTATATACTCATGTTCTCTCAAATCCAGTATAATTCTGGTTTAATTGCTTTCATATCTTTCGATGATTGTATCTTCCCCTCTTTCCCTGTACTGCTGTCTGGGAGAGCATATCAGCAGAAAAGGCTTAATCAGCTGGACTATCCCCAGGCTAAATGCATTCTATATGGACCACTGCACAACATGTGCTGATTAAAACTCCCATAAGAATAGTGAGCAAAGTGACTTGCTAACATGGATTCACAATATTTATGAGAACAGAAGCTATATTGGACATTTATGTGTACTTTTATCTGACAATTGCTTTTTCTCCTGCAGAGGTTATTGTATCATCTGAATTTCATCAGGTTATTACTTTCGATAGCAATACTGTGGCAAAATTCACTCCTGCTGCTTTTATACATTTTTTAGAATTCTTTCACAATATCTACTTCTGGCTAAACTTTCACTTGCAATGGTACCACGCCTTAATCACAAGTAGCAAACTTATAGGAGAAATAGAAAGCATACAACTGAATTCAGTTTAAATCCCTTGGAATCACGAATCTTGAATTAAGGTTGCTTGCAGTGTAGCTATTTTATCACACGGTTGTCCTGTTATAGCTGTGGAATATTAGGGGAGTTCCAATTAGAGCTTTGGTTTCACTTGCAAAAAAATGCTTTATAGTGTACAGGAATATGAACCTAGCATCTATCTGCAGTTCCTTAAAGTAGCTGTGCCTTTGCCTGTCCTTCTTTAAAGGACAGGTTCATACATCTGCAAACTCCAGAAAGTACCTTTCTGGAATCCAGTTTAAAGCACTGCATAGCCTGTTTGAGACATCAACATGCTGCAAGTCTCTCCAAGGAAGAATTTTGCATCTACAGGTAGAAACCTGGAACTACTGATGCTCAACTCTAGCTAGGCAAAGTTATTGACTGGATATGTTCTTTAGTGAATAAAAACAAGGGGCCATTCTACTGTATTTACAGGTGTGAATTGAATTCTGAAACATCCCCAATTCCAAGCTGGATGCTTCTGTGGGAATTAACCTCTGGATCTGATTGAACACCTCAATTCATTTGATTCAGTGAAGAGTCCATCTGAAGCCACTAATATAATCTTAAAACCCCAAATGGTATTATTATAGCTGTTAAGTTCGATATCAATTGAAGAGGCGTGAGGCGGCTGAGGTAAGAGAACAGCTATTTTATTCGGTAGAACAGCAACAATAACTATGTACAGCGATTCAGCACCTCGCCCTGCTTGACAGCTATTTATACTGGAGCTGTCAAGCAGAGTGACCAATAGGAATGCTTAGGAACCCGCACAGCCAGCCGCGCCTTAGCCAATCAGGTGCGGCTGAGCTGTTGCCGGCTGTCAGTCATGGGTCGAGGACTTGCAACCAGTTGTAAGTCGAGGACTTTAGGACCGGTCGCAAGTTGAGGACTTAGCACTCCTTCCCCCCCCCCCAGCGAGGGTGCGTGCGCGAATGAAGCGCATGCATAATCACTTAAGTAGGCAGGCCCGCGTTGGACCCACCCAGAACGCCTCAGTTATAGAGGCGCCGTTGACGAGGTAAGGAGTCCCTGTGGTAGCTCCTCCCTGAAGGGAGTGTAGCTCCAGGAGACATCATCGCAGCCTACCCCCAAAGGTGGACCCTGCAAAATGGGTAAGTCTGGGCAAGGGGGCATGTCAGATGGAAGCGAGACTGGTTGGGGCTGCTGGAAGGCGATGGCCGGATAGGCGACGCCTGATTGGGTGAAGGCCTTACATTGGAAAAGGCCAGGAGGTGCACTTGCAGATGAAGGTAGAACTTGGGCCGGCTGCCAGAAGGTGGTAGTAGGGTAGGGAAGGCCTGATTGGGCAAAGGCCTCTAATGGATTTTCATGCAGCAGTGGAACCACGGGTTGAAATGGAACTTGGGCTGGCTGCTGGATGACGACAGCTGGGCAGGAAGGGCCTGATTGAGCAGAGGCCTCAAGTGGAAGGCAGTGCCTCAGTTATCCACATTTGCTGCCATCTGGCAAGCCGACCCTGTAAGAGCAGGGACCGGTTACAGTAGTGATGGTGGCAGGCACCCACTTTGGATCCCCAGCAAAATTCTGACCATAGACCAGGTCCCCCTCTCTGAAGGAGTGGGGGGGCAGGTTGCCAGGCTGTTGCCCCATATAGAGTGGGTGCAGTCTGTCCAGGGTGGTCCACAGGCGTTGGCCCAGCAGCAGCTCAGCTGGGCTTTTGTTGGAAACAGGGCAAGGGGTGAAGTGCTGACCTAAGAGGTAAGCAGCCACCCTTGTTGGCCAGTCACCCCGATCCATCCTGCCCAACACCTCTTTGGCCGAGTGGACAGCACGTTCTGCCCTGCCATTGCAAGCAGGATGGTATGGGGCGGTTGGCGCATGGCGGATCCCTTGCATGGCCAGGAACTCCTGGAAGGCCGTGTCCGGCAAACCATGGGTCGTGAAGAGGCACTGCAAAGCCTGCAAAGTGCTTTCTGTGGTAGTGGAAGACATAAGGATAAGCTCCACTCAGCGTGAATAGGCATCCACGACCACCAGGAACATCTGCCCAGGGAACAGACCGGCAAAATCTAGGTGGATTCTAGACCAGGGTCCCCTAGGAACCTCCCAGTCCCGGGCAGGTGCTGCAGGCAGAGCAGGGCAGGACAACTGGCAAGGGGAGCAATGGCCCACCCAGGCCACTATCTCCTCATCCATGCGGGGCCACCAGACATAGCTGCGAGCTAACGCCTTCCTGCGAGCTATGGTCCCTATGGTGGTCCCTATGGAGGCGGTCAAACACCTTGTGGTAGAAGGAGGGAGGGATGATGACCCTGTCTCCCCAAAGCAAGCACCCACTGTGGACGGAAAGCTCTAACTGGCAGGTTTTAAAGGGGCAGAACTCCTCGGAGACCTTGCCCATAGTCCAATCCCTCAAGACCCACGAGAAAATCTGAGACAGGACAGGGTCAGCCATATCTGAGGCAGTAAGGGGCAGATCTAAAGAGGCAATGGATAGCACAGACATGGAGGGCACTGGTTGCAGGTCAGTAGCATGGAGAGGGCAACGGCTGAGGGCATCAGCATGCCCAAGCTGCTTGCCCAGACGGTACTGCAGTGTATAGGAATATGCTGCGAGGAACTCCGTCCTGCAGATCATCTGAGGAGAGAGAAAGGGAGGGGTAGGACGTTCATCTGCCAGAAGCCCAAGGGGTGGCTTGTGGTCAGTGAAGAGCGTAAAATGCGTGAGGCGGCTGAGGTAAGAGAACAGCTATTTTATTCGGTAGAACAGCAACAATAACTATGTACATCGATTCAGCACCTCACCCTGCTTGACAGCTATTTATACTGGAGCTGTCAAGCAGGGCGACCAATAGGAATGCTTAGGCAGCCTGCGCTCAGCCAGCCATGCCTTAGCCAATCAGGCACAGCTGAGCTGTTGCCGGCTGTCAGTCGTGCATCGAGGACTTTAGGACCGGTCGCAAGTTGAGGACTTAGCAATAGCCAGTAAAATTTGTTTTAGTTTTGTTGACTTATTGAGCTGCTCTGCCTAGTGTTTGGTGCCAGCAACCTGCAGCTCCAGAGCTGCATGTGGCTATTTCATTCCCCTGTTGTGGCTCCCTGTTGGCTGAACCCACCACTGGCTGGCCCCGCTCCTCCCCCTCCCCCCAATCACTCCTTGCCTGCCCTGAGAAGGTAAGGGTGATGACAGGGTATGGAGACTTGCTCCATATTCCAAAGCAGGAGCAAAATGCCCCTGTACTTCCTGAGTCTCAGGGTGCTTCTTCCGGCCCTTGTTGGCCTTGAGAGATGGGGCCATCCAGTGGTGGGTTCAGCTGAGAGAAAGCCACAGTAGAGGTAGCTTCATTTATTTGGCGACCAGAAATGACTTGATTTAAATCATTTGGTAAAAAGCACCCAGAGAAGAGGAAAGAAGATCAGCAAAAAACAAAAAACACCTCGCCTTTTTTTGGAAATGGCTTAAGAGGGAACAGACAAACATGCATGCACACATGAGAGAGGGGGGAAGGGAGGAAGAAAGAGAGAGAGGAGAGAGAGAGAGAGAGAGAAGAGGGAGGGAGATGACAGAGAGATGACAGAGAGAGGGAAAGAGAGAGACAGAGAGGGAGAAAGAGAGAAAGGAGAGACAGAAAGAGAGAGACAGAGACAGAGAGAGACCTGTTTCCCCACAGAAAACACTGGGAGCCACAAAACCTGGATAGGCGTGGCTGGGGGGTCATATAACTGGGTGGCAGTGAGTGTCATCAAGTTGGCCATGCCCACCCTAGTTTTGTGACTCCCTATGTTTTCTTTTCTGTGGGAAACTGGTCCAAATGGCTCTTTGAGTTGCAGACCCCTGGTCTAGTGGGAGTAACAAAAATCGTGCAAGTCTGATTATATTGTACTTTTTCTTCATATTTATAGTTCAAGGACTTGGGGGTGCCTGCCTGCATCATTCCATATGTTGTACAGATAAAATAGATTTTACTTCTTGTCTTGACAACAGAGCTTGAATATGCGTTGTGACTCTCTTTCTTACTTTCTATACCTGCCATCTCCTCCATCCCAATCAGCCCTTTTCTTATGAATGCTTTTGGAGCCTAAATCCACAGTAGGATGCCAAAATTAAGGTTTGATCCAGACAAAGAAGTGAGCCTTCCCCAAAACACACAATTAATCAAACCTGGTGAGTAGAATTCAAAACATATTCAGTATTCAGATTATCTCCTCTGCATCTTCAGATTATATTCATCCAAATGATATTCCATATTGTAATGTCTATTTATTTATTTCAGTGTATAAGACACCCAACTCCAATGGACGCTAATAGAACAGAGATGTATAAATTCAATTGTAAGGAGATGACACTTTTGTTAATGTAATGGTTTTTAATAGGAAATTAAGCTTCAAGAAATTAAAACTCGTAAGGCTGCTATGAAATGGAAGTTTGGCTTTTCTCCTTTTCTGCATGAGTATGCAAACCGTTTTTAAGAAAAGAGTTATACCAATTATCATAGATAGGTGCCATCATCTTAAATGTCACTTTGGCTTTCACATAGAAAAGTTCATTCACTGTTAGAAGCTGGTGAATTTAAGAAAGAAATCATTGCAGTTTTAAAGATGATGTGCTATATTAAAATTGCATTCAAACTGTTTTTACTTCAGAAAAAAATAGGAACATAAATACTGAGTCAGATGATTTAAGAAGAGGGGAAAAAGTAGATATTTCTCCCTCCAGAAACTAATCACTAGCCATATATAGCATTTCCTGGCCAACATAAAGTCTGCATAAAGTGAAAGAATTTGGGGAAAACAGCATTAAGATGCAAGACACATAGAAAATGGCAGGAGTTTAAACTGTGATATCATTTCTGCCTTCCTGCCTTATTTATCATACCACTACTACCCCTTGCAGAGACCACTGGGAACTCCATATAAATCTAATCCCAGGGACAAATCCCTAGTAAAATGACTACTACTAAATACGTTTTGATATTGACAATGGTTCGTAAGCAGACAGCGCAGCTCAGGCTGGATCTGATATATATCACTGACATACATTTTTATATATTAGTCCATTCTATCAAAGTTTTTGTTCTGTTTTTAAATCTTGCTCGAAAAAAGCACATTCAGTGTCATTCATAATTCTTCACAATGCAAAGTGTTTTCCTCAATATAATCCATCTATCAATAATAGTTTTTGTAATTAAAAAATCTTATAAACTTTGGAAAAAATACAACTCCCAAAATATACATTATTTTTGGACAATGTCTGACATTTTCATGAGAAGTATTGAGCAGAAACGTTGATGTTGAAAAACATCATTAACACATGTTAATAATGCCTTACATCAGTGGTGGGTTGCAGGCAGTACGCCTGGGTAGGCACGTACCGGTGCCTGCCAAAAGCAGCAGTCATCATACCAGAACAGTGCTTTGGAAGGCCCACCCGTGCACCTGCCCTCGTTCCTTACCTGCATTTGAAGGAAACTGGCCATCTGTGCATGCAGGCACAGCATACAGCACCTGCGCAACACTCCGTCGAACAGCTGGAGCATTGCAGACAGCGGGTGAGCATGCGTGCACGGTGTGCATGCCCGTGGGGCACGCCCAGCTCCCGTTGCAGTGTACTGGTTGCAACAGAAGCTGAAACCCACTACTGCCTTACATCTATTGCTGCTTCTTGGTTCATTTTAAGAGCATGTGCCATTTTGCTTTATATTCCTTTGCATTATATATTTCTTTTTGAAAAGGTTAGAAACCCACTTACCAGTTTGCCTGGGATTAAGAATTTTGCCTGATCATGGTTCCTAACCAATTAGATGTTTGTAAGCTTTTTTGGTATACTCCTTTTGCATTTCATTCTCACTCTAGGACCATCACAGAGGATCAGACATATGGGAAAGTTATCAGCAAAACTGTTACACATACTGTCACCAGCACCACATTTTCAACATTTGTTCCATGACGATGTAGGTATCATGAGTTTTATGTAATATATAAAACTATAGTTCAATGAATATTGAAACTTATAAAATAAAATCATATTAACTTATATTTTTCTTCGTTCCTGCAGTGGCGTTAGTAAAATAGTTAGTACTTGAATTCAGTAGGATTTATGAATAAATAAGGATAAAAATGTCATTCATTTTAATTATTGAGATCTAATATATGAAAATTAGAGTTAACTTCCAATTATATTATTTGTTAATATTTATTTTGTCGAACAACTTAATTCTGAAATAGGTAAGAAAATCTATTTTTAAATATATTCTGTAATACAGTATTACTTTCCAGTTGAGGGATAAGGGAGAATTACTTTCCATCATTATATGTATTTTAAACATTTACTTCCATATTCTTTTAGAAAGATTTTTTAAAAATCAGTTCTACATTAATTAGGGGTATCTATTTCATTACAAGATTTCTTGTAGAGCCAAGGTGGCGCAGTGGTTAAATGCAGCACTGCAGGCTACTGCTAGATCAGCAGGTCAGCGGTTCAAATCTCACCGGCTCAGGGTTGACTCAGCCTTCCATCCTTCCGAGGTGGGTAAAATGAGGACCCAGATTGTTGGGGGCAATATGCTGACTCTCTGTAAACCGCTTAGAGAGGCCTGAAAGGCCTATGAAGCGGTATATAAGTCTACTACTGCTATTTCTGACCCATCAACCAAACCAATTAATTGATTAGGAATTGCATTGCGCAAATCACAACGCAATGCATAAAAATGTCTGTTTAAGAATATTCTAATTGTATGTGATGTGAAGATGGGTTTCCCCCCCCCATTTTTTTTTCTCTCCATCCTCTCCCTTTCCCATTGTTGTCTATGTAATAAAAAATAAAAATAATTTATAAAAAAAAAAAAGAATATTCTAATCCATAGTTTTTAAAAATAAATGGAGAATGTTGGGATTATTTACATTAACAATTTCCCAAAACAACTATCACTCCTTAATTTATATATCTGCTAATCAAGAACTTTTTAATACAAATTCTTCTGTGACCTGTGAATTTATCCAAAGCTGATATTATCAAAATACAAATTCCCTAAAGTAAGCTTTTCAAAAAAGCAAAAGGAAAGAAAATGTGGGTGCTCCATCACTGGAGTTTTCAAAAATAGATTGGACAATAATTGACTGGGATGGTGAAAGACCCTCGCTTTAAGCAGCAGGCTGATCTAGAAGACCTCTGAGGTCTTTTCCAGCCCTATGATTCTATCTTCTAAAAGCACACACTTTTTTTTCAGATACAGATGTTGGTGAATTTTTAATGAAAAGCAATTACTTTCAACAGCCTGTCTGATCTTCACATTCATGCCACAGTGAAGTGCCGTGAGAGTCAAAGGCTCAAAGTTGCTACAATTAGATTTTGGGATGGAAACCTTATACATATCTCCTTTAAAAAAAAATTTTTAAGGAGTGAGAGAGGGGATGGACAGGATTAAATCCATTCCCTGAGTTAATTTTTCTTTGTAGATTAAGAGCTTCCTGTGCTCAGCTGTGGGATAAAAATAGTGTTCTGTTTTTAAAAGAGTTACAGTCCCAAGAATTTTGCAGAACAAAACGTAGCTTCCTATGTTTTGCTCTTTGAGCCATACAGAGGATCTTAAGAAGCTACGTTATTCCAGATCAGGCCATTAGTGTACATAGCCCAGGGCCATCTCTTCTGAATAATGGCACTTTTCCAGGTTCCTTCTCATCCTTCTGCACCTGCTTCTTGTTTTAACTGGAAATTCAGTGACTGAATTTGGAAGTTGCCATATACAAAGTATATTAAATAAAAAGGGGCCTTTTCCCCCACTGTCTGGATTTGTCTTGTCTTTAAAAGACCGCAGTTGCATCCCCAGTGGAAAAAGCGCTTCCGTTCGTTCCTCTCTCCCAGCCCAGGCAATACCATGCTCATCTTTCATTCCCAGCAGTAGTAATGTGCAGATGTTAAATTATACCCAGGAGGGTTCCTTGAATGTAATAGAAAAACAGGAAGAATTATGGTACGGGAAAATTTAATACAAATATCAACTATAAAGGACCACAGAATTAAAACAATATCTTTCCACGAGTTCATGCAGAGAACTAGGTGCATATAGTATTTCATGCAAATCAGGCATAATTTAATGGGTAATTTATTTCGTCCATTAAAAAAAAAAGCTTGAGATTGTGGGTAATGTCATTTCCCTCCGTACAGTTTAGCCACACATTTCTCCATAAATAGAGTAGTAATGCCAGAGATAGCTGCATATGGCAAAACAAATACTGAATCAAGCGATTCCCTCTACTCGAAGATCCCAAGAAGTAAATATCCCTTGTAACTAATGAGATAGCATATTTGCTATCAGTCTCTGCTTTCTTCTTTCAAGATTGTTGGCAGCAGTTCAAGGGAGGCCAGATCAGGAAACAAGCATGGCAAAAATTATAGGAATGATCTTTATTGTTGTAGGGTAGAAGAACAACATCTTGAAAGGCGGTCAGGTTTTCTCTTTTCCCTGATTTATATCAAACAAAATCAAGGATTATTTTAACTTTTGTGTACTTTGTTCTTTCTCTTTTTAAATGTGTCCCGTGAACAGTTCAGACTCCTTTTCCATTCTCAAGGCCAGAGCTACATTCCTTCACAGGGGGTGATGTGTCATCTGGGCCTTCTACAGGGGTGGGCATTAAAAATTTCAGCAACGGGTTCTTTGCCCAGTTGCTGGTGGGCATGGCCATGGTGGGTGTGGCCTAGTCAGCCTCCTGCATCATGGCAGGGGGGCTGTTTTCACATTCCCCAGGCTCTGGAGGCTTTCCTCATACCTCTGGAAGGGAAAAAACTACCTCCCCCAGACTTCAGAGGCCCATTTTCCCCCCTCACTAAGCCTCTGCGCAGGCCCTGCACTCAATTTGCATCCAAAATGGGCTGCGTGGAGACTCGGGGGGGGGGGCATGGTGGGTGCCAACAGGTGGGGCCAGCCATGTGGGATTTGGAGGTTCTCCGAACCAGCCATAATGTTAGCTATGGGTTCTCCTGAACCTGGGGGAACTTGTAGTAGCCCCTGGCCTTCTAATACAATCCATTTCCCTTACAGTTGGATAGCTAAGAATGCGTGACATTAAAAATGAGTATCTATGTTATTTTTTTATCCTTTCCCCCTCCTCATCTATTTTCCTTCTGCTTCTTTAGTAAACTATAGCAGTAAACTATAACAAAGAGAAAATATTCCTTTTTTATTTTTACCTAAACTGCTATTGGTGCCCTTCAGACTGAAATATGGGATATAAATGATTCAAGTAAATTTAAACTGAACGACAGCATTCTGCTTATTCCTGATGTCATCATACCTTCTCATTTTCAAACCTAGAATTGTTTTATTGACTATTAGTGGGGAGAGGGGGGAACATATTCCTTAAGATTTGGCTGTTTTTAGTTGCAAAATAAACATCATAACTGTGTAGTGTGCAATATAAACAGCAGAGTATCTCTGCAGAGAGACACGGTGGCTCAGTGGCTAAGACGCTGAGCTTGTTAATCAGAAAAGTTGGCAGTTCAGCGGTTCGAATCCCTAGTGCCGGGTAATGGATTGAGCTCCCATTACTTGTCCCAGCTTCTGCCAACCTAGCAGTTCGAAAGCATGCAAAAATGCAAGTAGAAAAATAGGAACCATCTTTGGTGGGGAGGTTAACAGCATTCCATACATCTTTGGTATTGAGTCATGTTGGCCACATGACCACGAAGATGTCTTCAGACAGCACTGGCTCTTTGGCTTTGAAATGGAGCACCGCCCCCTAGAGTCGGGAATGACTAGCACATATGTGTGAGGGGAGCCTTTAGCTTTACCTTATTCTATGTATAAGAAACGGTCCCTGTGCTATTTTAGTTTTAGATCTCTCTAAAACAAAAATTCAGTTCAATCTAATATAAAGGCAGGAGATTTTAGGAATTACTCTGTAGTTCGAGCAAAATAAATCCATATCCTATACCAAATCCAACCACAAGATGCTAATGACAGTATTTGTTTAAAAGCACCTTTTTTACAAAGCAATCAAGTTGCTTTGCGTGGAGTGTCGCACAGGTGCTGTATGTGCCAGGCACGTGCGTGGAAGCGCCAAAAACTTTAAAGGACAAGTAAGGAGCTTGGGCGGGTGGGTAGGCTCTCTGAAGCACCGTACCGGAATGGTACCCAGTGCTCCGGGCAGGCTCCGGTACGCCCGTGCCAGGACGTACCGCCTGCAACCCACCACTGCTTTATCTTTACCTTTGATCTCTCCAAAAGTTTTCAGTTTTTTCAGGACAACCAAGAACAGTCCAGGATCCTTGTCATTTTATAACTCATATTCCATTTGATCCTCTTAATCTGAGAAGTCCAGGAATACATTGCACGTTTGTTATTGCAAAATCATTTATCTGTAAAATGTTGGAATTTAATTTCTTCTGAACATCTTTCTTTTATTTGAATAACTGGAATATGCAACTACGTTTCCAGTTGCTGTTGCTTACTTTCTATTGATTAATATGTACTCAAAGCATAGTGTACTACAGCAAATAAGGTTATATCTAGTATTTATGAACTCAATAAATGTTTAAAGCACTTCTCACAGACATTTTTAAGGATTTCATCCAGTTCATTTTTAAGCAAACCAGTTTGATTTGATTTTCCTCAAATAATGCACAGATTGAAATACATTTATTCTTCAGATTAGATACTTTACCAGATTTTGTGATGCAATTCTCAGCTTCAAAATTCTATCAAAATGCAAATGAGAATGCATTATTTCAGAATAATATAACAATAATGTTACTTAGTGGCTAATTATATAAGAACAGATTTCATTTAATTGTTCAAACATTCAAAGGAAAGAATGTATTTTTAAATGAACACATGCAAAACAGATACAAACAGATCATACAAATTAGTATGATTTATCCATTCCTAAATCTACATGACTCAGTTTTCTGTATAATAAATAATATGTTTTCTCTTCTCCTTCTCTCTAATCCCTACACTTTCTTTCTCCTTCAGGACAAGAAGGCAAAGGGGAAATTCTGGTTCAGGATATTTATATGCTTATTTTTCCTTGACATGTTATTCCAAGTGATGACCTTCTCATAACATAGCAAGTGGTTTCCACCATATAAATCTGTATGATGTACAGCATCTTAAAGGTCTAACCAAAGTTGAAGATGCCTGGAGCCCCCTCCACTGAGTGCAGAAGCAGAAGTGAATGGGGGCCCGGATCCGCCTCTCATCCCAGAGTGTATGGTACGAATGGCCTGCTGGGGAGAACGGGGGCCGGGAGAGGGGAGGAGGGGTCTACAGGGATGGGGACGGGACGGAGCATCCCGGTCACGTTTGGGAGAGGCAGGTACAATGGGAGTTACAGGGCTAGCCATTACTGGGGAAGGAGGGTTCGCTATGTCACAGCGATCCCTCCTTCCGGCCCTGATAGCTCAACTCAAGGACTGGGTGGCAAGAGATGTCAGGGCCCTGGTCTCAGGTTGCTGTTGCTAAATGCCAGGTCTGTGATTCAGAAAGCTCCCCTCGTCCGGGACTTAATATTAGACGAGGGGGCAGACCTGGCATGTATTACTGAAACCTGGCTGGGCCACGAGGGAGGAGTCCCCCTCTCATAAATGTGCCCAGAAGGGTTTCAGGTGCTCCACCAACTGCAACACCAGAGAAGGGGTTGGAGAGGGGCAGCCATCATCCGAGAGTCATTAGTCCCTCATGGGATCCCTGCTCCGGAGACTGTCGGGTGTGAGTCCCTTCTGGTGAAGTTGGACCTAGGGGGTCAAGTGGGCTTGTTTTTAACATACCAACCTCCCAGCTGCATTACAACAGCCCTGCCTGCGCTCCTTGAGTCAGTAGCCGGACTGGCAGTTGAGTTCCCCAGGCTGATAGTACTGGGGGATTTCAACCTGCCATCTCTCGGCGAACGCTCGGATGGAGCACAGGAGTTCATGGCTTCCATGACAACCATGGACTTGACCCAGGTAATTCAGGGTCCGACTCATACAGCAGGTCACACGCTCGACCTCGTGTTTCTCTCGGGACAGTGGAGATGTGATCTGGAATTGAAGGACATTGAGATCTCGCCCTTGTCATGGTCAGATCACTTCCTACTGAGGCTTGACTTTCGGAAACTACTCCCCCACTGCAGGGAGGGGGAACCAACTAGGTGGTTCCGCCCCAGGCGCCTGATGGACCCTTTGGGATTTCAGACGGCGCTTGGAGAGATACCTGACTCCCTTGCCCACAATCCGGCAGAGTCTTTGGTCGCTGCTTGGAATACAACGGCGGCTGAGGCTCTAGATCGGATCACGCCTTTGCAGCCTCTCCACGGCAGTGGATCCAGGAGGGCCCCTTGGTTCACTGAGGAACTCCGGGAGATGAAGCACCAAAAGAGACACCAAGAGCGAGGTTTGAGGACTAGTAACTCCGAATCCGACCGAACACAACTAAGAGCCTTTATTAGGACTTATTTAGTGGCGATACGGGTGGCAAAATGTGCTCATTTTTCCGCTCTTATTGCGTCCGCAGAATCTCGCCCAGCCGCCCTGTTTAGGATAACCTGCTCCCTCCTGAAAGGGAGGGGTGCAGGAGAGCCCTTACAGGGTGAGGAATTTGTTCAGTTTCTGTCAGACAAAGTTGCTTGGATTCGGACGGACCTGGACTCCACTTGGACAGTACCAGCTGAGATGCCGGGGGAGGGCCTTGATCAGATTTCATGGAGTGAGTTCCAGCTTGTCGCTCCTGAGGAAGTGGACAAGGCCATGGGAGCCATGAGTGCCTCCACCTGCTTACTGGACCCGTGTCCCTCCTGGCTGGTCTCGATCAGCAGAGAGGTAACACGAGGCTGGCTCCAGAGGATTGTTAATCCTTCAGGAGGGATCTTTCCTGCACCCTCTGAAGGATGCGGTGGTAAGACCCCTCCTTAAGAAGCCTTCCCTGGACCCAGCTATCCTTAATAACTACCGTCCAGTCTCCAACCTCCCTTTTGTAGGGAAGGTTGTTGAGAAGGTGGTGGCCTTTCAACTCCGACGGACCTTGGATGAAGCAGACTATCTAGATCCCTTTCAGTCGGGTTTCAGGCCTGGTTACTGCACCGAAACTGCTTTGGTCACGCTGACCGATGATCTCCGGTGAGCCAGGGATAGAGGACATTCCTCTATCCTAGTGCTTCTTGACCTATCAGCGGCCTTCGATACCATCGACCATGGTATCCTTCTACGACGATTACGGGAGGTGGGAGTGGGAGGCACCGTTTTACGGTAGTTCTCCTCCTACCTCTCGGACTGGTTGCAGTCAGTGTTGGTTGGAGGACAGAGGTCGACCCCTAGGCCCCTCAAATATGGGGTGTCGCAGGGCTCGGTCCTGTCCCCCCTCCTATTTAATATCTACATGAAGCCACTGGGTGAGATCATATGCCGGCATGGGATTAAATATCACCAATATGCGGACGATACTCAACTGTATCTGTCCATCCCGTGCCAACTCAGCGAAGCAGTTGAAGTGATGTGCCAGTGCCTGGAGGCTGTCTGGGTCTGGATGGGAGCGAACAAGCTTGCAGTCAATGCAGACAAGACCGAGTGGCTATTGATGTTGCCTCCCAAGTATAGTCCAGACATTCCATCCCTCAGCCTGGGGAGTGAAATCCTACACCCCTCAGAGAGAGTCCGCAACTTGGGTGTCCTCCTGGATTCTCAGCTGACGTTAGAACACCACCTGTCGGCTGTGACCAGGGGGGCTTTTGCCCAGGTTCGCCTGGTGCACCAGTTGCGGCCCTACCTGGACCGGGAGGCACTTCCAATGGTCACCTCGTCACCTCAAGGCTCGATTACTGTAATGCGCTCTACATGGGGCTGCCTCCTGCCACATACCTCCCAACGACCGATAAGATCTCACAGGTTGGGCCTTCTCCGGGTGCCGTCGACCAGACAATGCTGACTGGCAGCCCCTCAGGGGAGGGCCTTCTCTGTAGCTGCTCCAGGCCCTGTGGAACGATCTACCTGTAGAGATCCGGACCCTTCCCATTCTCTCGGCCTTCCAAAAAGACACTAAAACCTGGCTATTCCAGCAGGCCTGGGGCTGTTTACTTCATGAACAAGGTCCAGCCCCACCTAGACGGAATGTATGGCGTGTTGTTTTTAAATTGTTTATTTTTCTATTTTTAACTTTTTAACTTTTATCTTGTTTCTGTAAGCCGCCCAGAGTCCTACGGGATTGGGCGGCATATACATTTATTAAATTACTAAATTACTAATCTTGGAAGGGTTTGAAAACCTGGCTGTGCTTCAGGCATTGGGCCCATAATGTTAGATAAAGCCAGCCTAGGAGATAGAACATACGTTGGTGCACCCTGTGTGATTTGCTTTGACTCTTTATATTCTTATTTTTTGAGACATTGTGATTTTGTTTTTATTATTGTTTCTCATTTGGAGTCGTATTCTGGTACCCGAGTGACCATATTTTACATAGAGTATATATATACATACATAGAAATACAGATAAAGATACACATATACATCTAACATTTGTTCGCTGTATCATACGCTGCATCATACTTCTCCTGTGTACAAATTAGTATATAAGTACATTTACTGCCACATAATTTGTGAAACTGCATACTTCCTATATTTGTGGAAAATACTCATGTCAAATTCATACCTGCAGCATCTATTGAAAAACAAAAAGCAATATAACTATAGTTACATATCACTGGTGGTATTCTACCGGTCTGGACCGGATTGCCTGAACCAGTAGCAGAAATAACGGGCCCACTCGCCCCAGCTCTACGGCATCCCATTTAGGCCCTTTTTTCCGCCAAAAACACACATTTGTGAACCAATAGGGAATGTAAGTGAATCCCACACCTGATAGAGATGTAAATGCATAAAATGAATTTTTAATGTTTTTTAAGGTAATATAGTCTCTTATTCCAATTCTTTTCGAAGAGCATTCAAAAACAGTACGATCTTTCCTTCCAGTCTTTCTAATTAAATATAAATGGGAGGATAATAAATTCTTGATGGCATTTCTTATTTTTTGACATTGTGCTTAACTTTGTAATTTGTATATATTAATACATAATCAGTTTTGCAATTAATTGTGCCAAGGGAGCTATTTATTGGTAGCTGTACTCGATTCTATACTTAAGCATAGCAGATGTCACTATAAATCACTAGAGGGACATAACTTTGCTCAGGTTTGATTAACATGTAGCTGTAGTCCTCTGTTGGTTGTGTGTCTATGGAGGTTCTTAGTCATCCAGGTCATGATTGTCCCAAATATGCTTTTTCAAGAGGCAATTGGACTTTTTTGTTTTTCTTTGAAGATGTTTTGCTTCTCATCCAAGAAACTTCTTTGGCTCTGACTGGATGGTGGGGAATGGAAGGATTTTTGTTCCTTGCAGACAGCTGATCATTTGCATTCTTTTAGAAAATCGTTGAGGCCACTTGGAGGTTTACCTGTGCCCTCAGGGTCACCAAGTAGTGCAAATGGATGTAGAGCCTTCTTGGAACTTCTGAAAGGACTGTGTTCTAGACTGGACGTAGATGATGTCATATCCCTCTCCCCTCTGTTGAGAGAGGGCTGTTCAATTTTGACATAGACATCTCTTTGCTGTGGTTTGCTATGGAAGGGTTGGTCAATATGTTTCAGCTGGAAACTCTATAAATATTTTACCTGCTTTGCCTTGGACCCACAGGGTGTGGGTTTAGTGATTCATCAGAGTTTCCAGTAGGAATGAGAGGGAGTTGTATGGTTAAAGGTTAATCCACCATTTAAAAGGAAAAGTAAACTAAAATATTGGCTGGGTTTGGGAACCTTTAGATCAGTGGTGGGATTCAAATTTGTTTACTACCAGTTCTGTGGGCGTGGATTTGTGGGCATGGCAGAGGAAGGATACTGTAAAATCTCTATTCCCATCCCACTCCAGGAGAAGGATACTGCAAAATCCCCATTTCCTCCCAATGAGCTGGGACTCGGGAGGCAGAGAATAAATGGGGGTGGGAGCCAGTCAGAAGTGGTATTTACCAGTTCTCTGAAGTACTCAAAATTTCTGCTACCAGTTCTCCAGAACTGATCAGAACCCCCTGAATATCACCTCTGCTTTTGATATCTTAAACCTCGGCCATTTTTCAGGCAGCCATTTTCTTGGTTATAATGAAAAAAAGAAGTCAGAGAGAGACAGCAAGAATCATTTTATCCCTTTACCCATTCTATCACTAACTTCTACTCCTGCCAGACCATGAGTGAGAATTGGATTTTACTTCTTTCTGTTCCCGCAACACCAAAATGTCTTATGACAATACCAATTCCACCTGATGTCCTTCTTTTTTTCGAGTTCTTTCTCCAGCACTGTCTAAGCATTTTCAAAAGTCATCTTAAACAGTAGCAATCTAAAGTGCATGAAACCCCCGATTTCATCACCAGAAGAGTAGCACTGCAGAAAATGGAGAGATCAATAGGATATGATACTGTTGAGTATTATGCAATGTTCTTCCTCTTGAATTCTCACTTTTAAAACTCTGTGACTGCCACACACAAAAAAAACTCACAATGAATGGTAAACAATTACCATGCTCTGCTGTGAAAAGAATGAAGCAATTTAAAAATACCTTTCCCTATCCTTCACAGCTTTCTTGGCTTCAAAGTAAGGTCATCCTTCAGCTTCTTTTAGCAACAGGTTTTTGAAGAGAAACTTTCAACTTATCCATTGGATATATAAAATCAAGAATCATACTGAATACCAGATAGGAGTATGCTAAATCTGATTTTAACCTTGCCCATTTAGCATTACCTGCATAATCAGTGAAGCAGCAGCACAATATGCAAGATTTTGTGGAAATGTATATAGTTACAGATTATATTTGTGTGTCTGTGTGTTCCTAAAACTAAATGATCTTATTGGAAAATTAATGTATCATTTCAAACATGAACATCCAAAGGGATCCAGTTACATGCAAAAGTTTCAACATTTTATATTTTAGTGACAAATTAAATAACAATTGAGTTGACATAACCTCCACATGATACAAAGTTCAGCACATACTTTATTTTTACAATTTGAATGCCTACTTATTATTTGATGCAGTTATTTATAGACTGAAGATAAAAACGTAGCACATATGGCAGGTGCCAAAGTTTAAATAACCTTTCAGTAAGGACTTTGTAATGCTTCTTTTGACAGAAATAGCAGCTTCCAAAAGTTTCTTGCAGATGGCTAAATATCCTTCTATTCTTGAATTTGGATTCCCCCCCCCCCCGATTCTTCCTAGCAGAACTCTTCTAGCTTAGAAATATTCTTAAATTTCCTCATGTGCACTGCATATTTGAGATCTCCCAATAGTTTTCAATAATTTTCAAATCTGGGAATTATGAAGTCTAAAACAGAACATTTAGCTTATGTTCCTAAAAATACTTAGGTTGACATAGAGGTGTGATTGGATTTCTGTATTGATCTGTATTGATTCTGTATTCCCATCTTTTTCAGGTTCTGTTAACAATATTCTTTGTCTTCTTTAGATATATTCCTCTCCCATTTATATAATGGTTTAAACAACATTCCACTGTGAAGTTGCAGACAACTAATTCAGGAGTAACTAGAATTTCAGCATATCTGGCAGTGTTGTCGGGTTTCTTTTTACTGTTTCGACCAGTTTCAGATCAGTTTCTAACAGTTTTTTTCTTGGTTCAGCAGATCCTGCATTCCCTTCAACAATTCCATGTCACTTCTATTTCTTAACAATGTTTCTCACAGTTGAAATTGCTAGCCTGAAGCATTTAGAATAAATTCTATAGCCTTCCCCTGCTTTGTAAGAATGAAATACCTTCATTTTCAACTGCCCAGACAACTGCTCCGAGAAGCCCTGTGATTGTTTCAAATAGAAACAACAATCAGGACCCTAAATTTTTGAAAGGTTAATGTATTTGTTCATCCATAGAACTGTCTTTGCCTAGCTAACTATGAATCACTTTTGGTGCCCTTATTAATAACTGTACTAAATACTAGTAAAGTATTATTAAAATAGTGCTGAAATAACTGGAAGGGTGTCCAAATTTCTGCATGTTCCATACTCACTTTTTTTAAAGTAATCTGTAAACAAATGCCTGTAAGTATGTTTAAATTTTCAGATATAGGCTTAATTGCATGCAATGTGTAACTCTGTACTATATAGAGGAAGTTTCAGCTTCTCATCACTGAAGGATTGCTTAAAATATACAGTTTAACTAAGAGTGTCTAAATGATTGCATGCAATTAAGCCTATAGATCTTTCAAAGTTTACACATTTTAACTAAGCATCCTTGGACACTTATTCCATAAAAAATATTTCCAGAACTTTATTCAACATTTCTGTGACCAACATTTTTTTAAAAAGAACCCAGCTATTTTTAATAGGGTTTTGATGTTTTTAATTTGCTGCAATACTCTTGTAGTACACTGCATATCATTATCTGAATTTTGCATCTTATTGAATATATCTATTAAACAACATGCCTTGTTTCAAACTTTTCCATCTATGACTATCAAGTTCTGGTCAGCACAGCATTTTGATACTTTACTTGAAAGCACCAAACGGTGATACTGCAAATTTCAGTCATTTTTGCTTTATATTTGTTTGTTTCTTTTGTTTGTTGATTCCATCTCTTGCCTTTATCGTTTTTTATAAGCAACTCAAGACAGTGAACATATCTAATATTCCATGATAGTTGTGTGATTTGTGTTTTTGGAACTATGAATGCCACTGAGAAAGGGCATGGATGACTTGGAGGAATGGAGTATTTTTTGTATGAGGATTGCCAGTCTTGAATTAGGGTAGCTAAACCAGACCATATTTTTACACATTTCATTGACAAATTCCAAATTATCTCTTTTCTGATCAACAATATGGATTTCCTTTTATTTTTTTAAATTTTAAGATCATCAAACTATAAAAAAGTGAAAGAATATTTTGGATATGTGATGCGATACCCAGAAAAATATGGCGTACTTCACTTAATCCTCCAAGGAACGATTGAAAGCAAATGAAGTCCAGGCTAGAAGAAGAATGTCATAGCTTCAAAATCTAAGGAATTGATTTGAAAAAAAAAATCAACAGCACTTTTTTCTGTAGCTGTTAATAAAAATAGGATTGCCAACATGATTGCCAACGTCCGATGATGGATATGGCATAAGAATTAAGAAGATACCTTTAACCACCTGCCAAAACTAAAATGATCAAATCCATAAATTATATCTGTCTTGAGGACTGTCTCCAAATATTAGCCATAAATACTTCTGTTTTATGAACATGGTAGGGGGGAAATTAAAATATTTGCATGTCTCAAATAGAAAACAGCGTTCTTGTTAACCTTTCATTCCTAAATTCTTTCCTAAATGCATGTTTAAGACTGCTTATAATAGGAATCCGTCTACTTTTATCCAACTAAATCTTAGCAAAAAGAGAGTTTCAGGGACCAGTATACAGAGGCCTTGGAGCAAAGTGATATGTTATTGATTTACTCAGTAAAATTTTGACTCGTCTTAGCTACAGGTGCAAAATGGCTGTTATGAATGTGGCTTTCTGATCTTCATTTTAAATGATTAAGTGGTTAATTCATGGTTGATAGAGCCTAATGTTTGTAGAAATCAATTTATTTTTTTAGTTCTTTGCTGTTCTGCAAACTTTCTTAGTGTAGGCATTTGACAGTGGAGAAAACTAGCAAGGGATGAAATGTATTTCCTAATGTAAACTCTGCTCCTTCTATACTTCCTGCAACATTGAGAAAACTTCAGGATTATTGTTATTAGGAACAGATGCCTTATGAATTTTAATTTTATCTATTCTAATTCAGTCATAATTCTAACTGTTGGTTTGGACAAGTATCTTCTGGTTATAAATATCACCCGTGGGTCAAGGTGCTGGAAAAAATGGTCATCATTCAACTAAAAGCATATTTGTAAGAAACCAGTTGCCTAGACCCACTTCAATCTGGCTTCAGGTCTGAATAACACAGAGATAAGCATTCATTCATCAGCCATTTTTAGAATAGAAAAGAATAGAATTCTTTAATGGCCAAATGTAATTGGACACACAAGGAATTTGTCTCCAATGAATACTCTCAGTGTACATACAAGCAACAAGTGATATATCATGATCATAATCATAAAATACAATCATCATAGATCATAAAATACAACACTCGGTGATAGTCATAAAATACTAAATAAAACCAATCAACACAAGTTATAAGATACAGACAACAAAGTGATAGTCATAAGATACTAAAGAATAGAAAAGATGACAAGGATAATAGTAATATAACCCCACTATATGGTTTGATGTCCTAGGGCATAAGATAGGGTTGTGGGAATTTGTTGTTTAGCAGAGTGATGGTATGGAGGAAAACTGTCTTGGTGTCTTGGTGTTTTAACCACAGATGGCACACGGAGCCATTTGCCAGGGCACGCGAGGCGTTGCACTGTCAGTTGGCCATCGTGCATGCGCACACTGGCCAGCTGAGTTCAGCCTTTTTAAAAGCCATTTTTCGCCCTCACCAGGAGGGAGCCTGGGGAGAGTGAAAATAGCCTCCCCCACCCAGAGGCCCTCTGGAGGCTTTAGGAGCTTCCCTGATGCCTCAGGAGTGCAAAAAAACGGCCCTATGGGCAAACGGGAAGTTCAGGAACGGACTTCTGGTTTCCTCATAGGGCCGGTTTAAGCCCTCCGGAGTCTTCAGAGACCTTCAGGAGGCTTCCCTATGAAAACGGCCCTACGAGCACACCAGAAATGTAAACTATTCAACACCACCAACAATGTTGCTACCCTACAAAAAGACCTCGACTATGTGTCAGAATGGTCAAACAATTGGCAACTCCAAATCTCAACCAACAAATGCTCTGTCTTACACATTTGCAAAAAAGAAAATCAGAACACAAAATACAAGCTGGGCAGATATGACTTCATAGACCTTGGAGTACTCATCTCAAATGATCTAAGTACCAGAGCTCACTGTAACAGCATTGTCAAAGGTATTAAGAGTTGTTAACCTAATTTTGTATAGCTTCTTCTCTGGTAATATTGTAATATTGAACTGCAAACTAGGGCATACAAAATTTTGCTAGACCAATTTTTGAATACAGTTCATCTGTCTGGAACTTGCACGGCATATCAGACATTAATGCAATCGAACGAGTCCAGAGATATTTCATGAGAAGAGTCCTCCACTCCTCTGCTCACAACAGAATACCTTATGCCACCAGACTTTAAATTTTTGGCTTAGACAATTTAGAACTTCACAGCCTTTAATCTGATCTAAGCATAGTACATGCAATTATCTGCTATAATGTCCTACCTCAATGAATACTTCAGCTTCAACCACAACAACACACAAACACACAATAGATACAAACTTGATTGCAGAAAATATGACTTCAGTAACAGAGTATTCATTTCATGTATTCATAATCATGTTTATACTTATATCTGTTATCGAATTCATACTTGATGAAATAAATAAATAAATAAAATTCCCTGTATGCTATTTTTAGATTGTCTATTGTATTGCTTTGCTTTATTTTTTAAAATGAACATTTCTTAAGATTGTATATTCTAAATTGCTGACATGACGGTATGTCTTTCATTTAGTCTGTTTTTATTGTTTTCTTGCAAATTTTTCTCTTCACACGTATTACTAATAATACTAATTATTGACAATGAGTTGTAATAATGACATTACTTATTACACTTTTATTGCATTATTATAACAATTTTAATTCTTCATTATTAATTTATAATACAATGTGCAAAGTGTGAGGAACTGTTTGGTCATCTGAAAGATGAAACTTTGAAACAGTCCAACTGTATTAATGTACAACACAAATTTACTAGTGACTTCAAACAACTAGAGATTCCACCCTCTTTGAACACAGCCTGAAGCTAAACTTCTATAGACTTACTTCTCTATTTATCTTTCAGTGCACACGGGCTACAAACCACAAGTTTGGCCTGTTTATATCTAACAACAGAGAGAAAGCTGCTTCCACATGGTTGGTTATATATGACAAGGACTCAAATCCATAAATAATGGAAAAGAAATAAACAGATTGTCTTTCCTATTTGAAAATGCCTTTCTATGCTGTAGATCAGTGTTTCTCAACCTTAGCCACTGATGATGGGCAGACTTCAACTCTCAGAATTCCTTGGCTGACTGGGGAATTCTGGGCGCTGAAGTCACACAAAATTTTATTTATTTATTTATTTATCAAATACCACCCATCTGTTTCTGGAAGTTTACATATAGGGGGAAGCGCTCATCTCCATTTCAAAGCCAAAGAGCCAGCACTGTCCAATGTCTACATGGTCATGTGGCCGGCATGACTCAATGCTGAAGGTGCATGGAATGCTGTTAACCTTCCCACCAAAAGTGGTTCCTATTTTTCTACTTGTATTTTTACATGCTTTTGAACTGTTAGGTTGGCAGAAGTTGGGACAAGTAACAGGAGCTCACTCCGTTACACGGCACTAAGGATTCAAACCGCTGAACTGCCGACCCTTCTGATCGACAAGGTCAGCATCTTAGCTACATCCCAGATGACCATACAAAAAGGTTTTAGCATTAGAAACAGATGAAAAATGAAATTAAAAGCAAAGTTTTAAAGGTTTTAAAAGGAAGAGGGAGCATCCTCAAGCCACCAACCCCAGAATTGCCTATCACTTGTAGATGCCCATGTCTGCTGGCAAAGCAAGACCTTCAGACTCTTTCTGAAGGCTAGAAAAGTTGGGCCCTGCCCAGTGGTGGGTTCAGGATCCTGTTGTAACTGGTACTGTTTTAACGGGGCCCAGCATCCTCCACATGAACGCGCACAGTGTGCGTACTCACACATGTGGCGCATGCATGTGTCTTACCTTCCAGCGATGCCTCCGCAAGCCTATGCTCCAGCTGCTCAGCAGAGCATCACACAAGCGCTGTACACGCCATGTGAGTGAGCAGAAGTGTCGAAGGCTTTAAAGGACAGGTAAGGAGTGCAGGCGGGTGGGCCTTCCGGAGCACGGTACCCTGTGCTCCAGGCAGGCTCCACTTTGCCCTTTCCAGGGCATACCACTTGCAACCCACCACTGGTCCTGTCTCTATTCAGGAGGTAGGATAACGGCAAACTATTCCCATATTGTTACCAAGAAAACAACATTAGTGTTTTTGTGAACTCACCAGGAAGGAGATTTGACTTGGAATAACAGAACATAATACTACAGCATTGTTATCGAAGCTTTTCTGGGGAGAAATAGAGATGGAAGATCATTGCCTTCTAGTATGAAATTATATCTGAGTTCCACTGAATACATAAAGGAATGTTCTGAAAGGTAAATATGTATTCACTTAATGCATTATTATTTTATCATAAATACACAGTACAGTATTCCTTAAAGATGAGTCCACCACCACTCTTTTTGAATGCATGTGGTGTGATCTAACTCAATATTCTCCCCCCCACATCTGCTCCCCAATTCCTCACTCATTTGGAATCACTTTATATTTACATAGGCTTTCCTGCTGCCCACATTGTTACTTTAGTTATCATTTTATTACTGAACACTAATTGGCACACTTAATTGAACAAGCTGGATTTCTTATCCTGAACTAATTTTCAGTGTACTGTACATCTCATCCAGCTTGGAAGATGAGATGTCAAAAACTCCAGGACATACTGACTAGGTGGCTCAGTAGCTAAGACTCTGAGTTTGTTAATCAGAAAGGCTAACAGTTCAGTGATTTGAATCCCTAGTACAGATCTCCTGCGTTAGCAGGGGGTTGTACTAGATGACCTCCAAGGTCCCTTCCAACTCTGTAACTGTAACTTATACTTATATTCAACAGACAAAACTTTTCATCATTGCCTGCTTATGTTGGGAAAAGTCTTCTTTTTAATGTCTGTTTAGCAGCATTTGGGACAATCCTTCTGAATGTTTCAACAGGACAGAATTTTAATTATTTCTGTGGTCCTAAACATATTTTAGAAATCTTATGAAAACCAGTGGGGTGCAATGATTAAAGTGCTGGATTATTTTGGGCCACTAGTGACTTTCCCCCATCCCAGTTCCCTTCAAAGATTGCCAATGTAGGGCGGGGGGAGATGAAAAGACAACTCCTAAGCAACTTGACCTCTTAGAAAAAGAAGAAAAAATATCCTTGTTATTAATTTTGGAATAAAAACATCTTAACATTTTTAACATGCAATACAAAATTGCATATTGGACAGAACTTTGTCCTTTCAGGATTTATTTTTGCCATCAGTATTTTTTCCCTGTTATTATTAGAATTTGATATACTTTGGGCGCCTGCTAATGTGGGTCACCTGCATTTAAAAAGAGGCCACTAGCATTAAGATATTTTATGACATGCTTAAAATGTTCCAACACTTATTTTTTTTCTCTTGCAACAAGGAAGAATAGGAAGGTATACAATGCCTTAACATGGCACATTCTAAAATCCATCACTATTCCAAAAATGTATTCATTTTATTCATGGTCTTCCCTGAAAGAATTTATTGCACAAGGATGTCATGCAGACTATGAATCTTCAAACTGGATCATTCCCCTCAATTAAGTTGTTCAGGACTTAGACTTAAAAAGCTGTCACAATGGCGACAACTAGATTTATTTCCTGATTATGGTCTGAGCTCTTGAACAAAATGGGAAAGGACACAGATCTGGATAACCTCTATATGAATTTACCTCTTTCTATTTGTAATAATACCAGAGTGTGAACTACTGCATTCTAAGTAACTCTGATTCTTTGAAAGGGTTTCCCACCTCCTTCTTCTCTCTCCTCTGCTTCAACAGGCTCACACCTTCCTTTCAAGAATTGATAGGTGTTTCCGTGAACAGCAATTTAAAATTGTTTAAACCTTGCCCTATGGCTGAGGAGGTGTGACCATTGTAGCTTGTCTAGATAAGACAGGGAAAATCAGTGTGAACAAGGTCCTTCTACTCTATTCCTGATTCACTAAATTCACAGATACTGTATGTGTTGAATTAGGCTAGGTGGGAATAAATCACATTTACTACTAGGATTGCCTAGAGCAGAAGCAGGCACTATGTGGTCCACTGACTGCAAACATCTCCCCAGCCCATTGTCTAGCCCTTAATTCCTCCATCTGTTGGGATACCTAGTAATGTTGTGGCATGCCAACAGCCAGTGGATCTGGCAGCAGATTCAGACAGAGAGGAGGTTGGGGAGGATCATGGGTCAGTCCTGGAGTCCGGGGGAAGGCTCTGATGAGGGCTCTGTGTCAGAGGCAGAGAGGGGGCCACAGCTGAATGCCAGTTATCAGCTGCCTTCAGAGTTAGACATCAGTGAGGCAGACAAACAGTTGGACCCCAGTGTGCGCATGCACAGAGTTGCCAGACGAAGGGAAGAGTTAAAGAACATGGGTCGACTTGGGAGTAAGGCCACAGATGGACAATTTATGGGGGGGAAAAGTGGTGCGAGGTGGGGATGGCCGTTGGTTTCCCTGCTCCATTCAGTGGGGGCAGAAAAACGCAGAATAATCCGGCGGTTTGGATCGGAGCTTTCTAAAAGGGGGTCCCTGCAGCTGAGTGAGACCCAGAGGACCTGAATAGGCGGTTCCCTGGGCGATTCCTGGAAGGACGCCGCTCCCAGACGTCCCTTGCCCCCGCAGCAGCCCAGAGCGCTCAACGAGACTGGGGGGGAATGGCGGCGCTGCGCGGAAGGCCTCGCTTCGACGTCTTCAAGCCTCCGGCGTTTTAATTTATTACAAGCAGCTCTGGAACGCTAGCCGGTTTTTCCCTCGCTGATTGGAAGGAGTCCTGGCTGTCTGCCTACTCTTGGAGAGGCTTTTGGAGAGACTATTGGAGAGATTATTGGAGGACTATCGTGGTTAAAGGAGGTGGGTGACTCACATCTGCGCTGGATGAGACAAGGCAGCCGGCTTATGCCTCAGCTGCTGTAGTCTCCTTAGCCCCCCCCTCCTCTACTCTACTCCAACGGAGCGCATTTTTGGCCGCTCCTGGCGTTCTTGTCATCTACGCCCTTGCCTCCTGGGCGTTTGTGGACTCTGTTGGCTGGCTTTCTAGAGGGTTTTCGGTTTGTTATGGGGCATTATAAGACCTGGCAGTGGGCCTTGCGGCCGTTGCCACTGCCCCCTAGTATACCACCTAGGCCTCCTCTACGCTGTGGCCTTTCCTTCCTTCCTTGGCCCTCAGTTTGCTTCTACTCAGATGGGACTTTTCTACCTGGCTCCCTATTCATGCCTGCTCGACGGGCCTTCTGTTGTGGCCAGTGTCATCTGCTGCTGTTACTGCCTCAGGAGTGTCGCGTCAGCCAGTGCCATTGCTATTTACTGGATCATCTTACATCAGACGCCATTACTCCGGAGAGGCAGCGTGCTGGGAGCTTAGACTCCCCCCAGTGGCCACTATTGGTGCCTTTTCCATCTTCTCCTCGCTGGTTTGTCATTCTTACCGCCTTTTTAACTGGCACCTATCCACCCTTCCTGCAACTGCAGCCCTTGGGCTTTTACACGTACGAACAAACTACATCTGCTCGATCAGCGTTACCCTTCGCCGCCCCAGTGACACCACTTCAGCCACTCAGACTTTTTCTACACCTTCAGCAGCCCGGACTTAACATCTTTGGCAGTCCCCTTAACCGCCTAGACTCCTGGGACCTTTCAATCTTACCAGAGGGGGGAAACACCACCTTCCCCCCTATGTATACCCTCAGTGGATTGGAGCTGGGTTCTTAACCACCTTGTCAACTAATTGCCATAGGAAGGGAGAGGAGCAGAGTACCTCTCCCTCCCCCCTTCTCACATTGTTCCATTTTAGATCTGCGCAATTTTTAGCCTCTCCGCATTTTTAGGAATGAGGTGTGAATGGTGTGATTGTTGTTGTATGTGCCCACTCTTTTAATCTCTATTATTGTTGTAACTTTTCTGTGTTTTAAATTGTTAGTGGGGAGTGAATGGCTTCGTGATTGTGTATGTCTGAGTAGGCTGGGACCTTATCCAGGTACCCTCTGTGCTGAGTGCTCTGCAGAAGTATCAGGGGGGCCTGGGCCCAATCCCAACCTCAGGATGTTTTATTCGAAGGGCTTTGGTCACATTGACCGATGATCTCTGGAGAGCCAGGGGTGGAGGTCATGCCTCCATCCTGGTACTCCTTGACCTCTCTGCGGCTTTCGATACCATCGACCATGGTATCCTTCTGCGACGACTGCGGGAGGTGGGGGTGGGAGGCACTGTCTTACGGTGGTTCTCCTCTTACCTCTCGGACAGGTCACAGTTGGTGTTAGTCGGAGGGCAGAGATCGACCCCTAGGCCCCTAACGTATGGGGTGCCGCAGGGTTCGGTCCTGTCCCCCCTTCTCTTTAATATCTACATGAAACCGCTGGGCGAGATCATTCGACGGCACGGGATAAAATACCACCAGTATCCGGACGATACACAGCTGTATCTGTCCGCCCCGTGCCAACTCAATGAAGCGATGGACGTGATGAGCCAGGGCCTTGAGGCGGTTAGAGACTGGATGGGGGTTAACAAGCTTGTACTCAATCCAGATAAGACCGAGTGGCTGCTGTGCTTCCCTCCCACTAATTGGCCAAGTGTTCCATCTCTCAGGCTGGGGGGTCAAATAGTACGCCCCTCAGATAGGGTCCGCAACTTGGGAGTCCTCCTGGACCCACAGCTGACTTTTGAACATCATTTGTCAGCTGTGACCAGGGGGGCATTTGCCCAGGTTCGCCTGGTGCACCAGTTGCGTCCCTACCTGAACCGGGAGGCTCTCACAACAGTCACTCATGCCCTTGTGACCTCTAGGCTGGAGTACTGCAACATGCTCTACATGGGGCTGCCCTTGAAGAGTATTCAGCGACTTCAGCTTGTCCAGAATGCAGCCGCGCGAGCGATCATGGGTGCACCTCGGTTCACCCACGTAACACCTATCCTCCGCGAGCTGCACTGGCTGCCTGTTGATCTCCGGGTGCGCTTCAAGCTGCTAGTTGTCACCTACAAAGCCCTTCATGGTATTGGATCTGGGTACTTGAGAGACCGCCTACTGCCAATTACCTCCACTAGACCAATAAGATCCCATAGATTAGGCCTCCTCCGAATTCCATCAGCCGGCCAATGTCGACTGGCAACTACCCGGAGGAGAGCCTTCTCGGTGGCTGCTCCGACCCTCTGGAACGAACTCCCCGTGGAGATTCGTACCCTCACCACCCTCCAGACCTTCCGCATAGCCCTTAAAACCTGGCTGTTCCGACAGGCCTGGGGCTAAAGACTTCAACCCCACTCGAATGGTATGACTGTTGTGCTTTTTAACGGTGTATTGTCTTCATGTTTGTAACCTGTCTATTCCTCCCTTCCCTTGAATTGTGAGCCGCCCTGAGTCCCCCCAGGGAAAAGGGCGACATACAAATAAAGTAAAATCTAAATCTAAACCTCCCAGAGGAAATAAAAGAGAAGTGAAAGGGGAGTGGAGTTTGTAGGAGACAATTAGTTTGCTTAATTGGTTTGTGACTCTCCGAGACTCCTTGCAGATATCAGCCTGTCAGCTCTCCAAGCCAGAAAAGGTCTGCGACTGTAAATCCTCCCTTGGAAGACTTTGCTGGATGTGAATGAGCAGAATTCATTGTAAATTAATAAAATGAGTTTTTGTCAGGACAAGAAGTTTGCTTCATGCTCTTGGGAAGCCTAGGTCAGAACAAGTAAGAATACCAGACTTTCTAGTAAAAGCAGAACAATTCTTGCCCAACTGCAAAGTCTAGCATGTTTTCTTTAGCTGATCTTTATTTGCTACTGTACAATATGCCTCTTCATATTATGCTGAGAACTTTTGGCATTAGTCAAACTAAGGCAAGCATTTATTTTTGGAATGGCAGTTTCTATGCCAGCTACAGCATCCAAGCAAACAGTGATCTATTCCAAGCATAAATCCTAAAGCATAGAAAAAACTAACCATGAGCTGCTGATACAAAATAAAACTGAATGATCTGACATGAATTCATATGTTTTTTTTAGATTCTTATTGAAGAAAAGAAAATCTTGGTCAAATAAGACTTCACAATGTGATAAATGGGTGAGTTCCAGGTCATGAGGTGTCTGAACAGATCCACATCAGTTTTAGTTTTTTACAAACTAAAAATTAATTCTTAGAAAGTACAAGCTGTCAAGACCAGAAGAAGAAGCATTAAATTCCCACCTTTCATTATTAAAATACAACTTATTAAAAGTTGTAGTACAAATGTATTAAAAATACTAACACATCAGTAACAATAACAGACAATGAAAGTGGCCATAACAAGTCATTATGACATCAAAATGATACGTGCATTATCATGTCATACAAATGATACAATGATGTAATGACAGTATGACATCTGACATCAGTAGGTAAATTGCATTAAAACTGTATGTGAAAAGAGAGGTGATAAGTTACTCAGAATTCTTTGTGCTCGTGATCTGATCTCAGCAACTCTTTGTTCATAAAGGTGACAACAACCCCCAAAACATCTTCTTACTGCAATATTCAAGAAATATATCAACATCAAAGATTTATTTGAACTCGTTTAAATTAAAAACTGCAGGAATTAATTATTTCATGTTCAAAAATTAGAATATGTATGAGATAGCAAAAAGAATCTACGATGAAGCAGTAATCTCAATGGACAGAAGTTCACTGTTAGTGTGACACTTCCAATAAGTTCTCTTTCATCTGTATACTACTAAATCTCTTGTGTCTCTTTCATTGTTTGTAACCTTGTTAGGCCATATGATATATCACAAAGCAATAATTTTTTAATCACTCCCTCAAATGGGCTAACTTACAAAATGCATCCAAAATCCAAGACCCATGACTACTGTGGGACTGGAATTTGGCAAAGTTGCGGCTGCTCCAATGCTGCCCCTGCATTACCACATTTCTTTGATCAACTTTAGTCATGTGATTTCCAATGCTCGGTGCCAGGTTCTTACAATGAGGAAGCCAGCAGGAAATCAGAAGTTGCTCCTGGCCTGTGCTCATTCTTTTCTCTGAAATGAAGGAAATATTTCTGAAATGATGACCCAACAAACTCTTTAGTAGCTATTTAGAATTTCCAATCAATGAATCAGAGAGGCTTTGTGGAGCATTCAGGTTGAATGCCAATGCACAAATCCTACAAAAATGCATAACTTTGGGGCAATTTCAACTAAGGAAATGATAAATTTTGAAAGTGCTCAATTTATAAATTGAATTTTCAGGTAAACAAGGGGGCACTGCACATAATAGCAGCCTAAACACAATTAGATTAGCAAGGGTGAGGAGAAATGATGACAAAATCATGAAGTGCATGAACCAATCAAAGAGAAACTCATTCACAGCTATCTCTTCTCATCAGATCCTAGACAGATTTGAAATTCTGGAGTTTCCAGTATATTCAATAGGCATGGAAAGTCTGAGTACTTTTTAATTAACATTAAAGCATGGGGGGGGGGGGCTTCTAAAATTTCTAGGTTTATCTCATTTTAAGAGATAGCTATATTTTTACTATTTGCATTGAGAAAATATTGCCTTTGTATGACATTTAATTACTAAGGAGATTTTGCTGATGTCATTTATTTATGCTTTTCAGCAATCTAAAATGGGACATGATGGTTTTCAGATAAAAGATAGATGCTAATATGTGTGATGTCTATCACTAATGGCTTCTCATCCTTTATTTTCCTTTTCTTTCATATCCAGTGCCTCTGTTCAAAACCAAACAATTTTCTAAAGTAAGGAACACTTTTAAGCCACTCATTTATAACATTTATACACCTTTCATTGAAGAAATAATCCTAAGGTAGACATGTGTCCAATTTTTTGCTCAGCAGAGACAATTAAGAATTATTGCATTCCAAGCAAATGACCTTTTAGACTCTGACAAAGCAGCAAGAGAGAATCCTCTCCTTCTTTAGATAACGGATTTTATTTGGGACAAAATAACCCATTACAATCATCTTTAACAGTTTCATATTCTTTAACATATTACTGCACCACCAAATGTCACCTACACGGGGGACAGTTGACAGTCCAAACCCACATCCCCACCCACAACACAATAAAGTGTCATTCATTAGGGAATCATCATCATTTATTTACAATTTTCCAATTTGTGAATGAAGAGGAAGAAATTGATTATGTATACAGGAATATTAAATTTGCTTATACTTTTTGTAAAGTTTTTTTCTTTCTTTTTTCTTCTCTTCTTTCCTTTTTCTTTTTTTCTTTCTTTCTTTCTTCCTTTTTCTTTTTCTTTCTTTCTCCAATTTATTTTTTCTTTCTATTTTTCTTTTTTATGTTAGTTTGTATTATCTTTTAGTATTGTTAAATCCTTAATAAAAATATTTTTTATAACTACCATTTTTTAAAAAAAATATTGGCCACTCAATTCCAGGGTAAGAAACATTACTCCATCTTCTAAATTAAGCTGCTTGTTAGAGCACTCTCTCCCAAGGTACAGTAGGTTGTGTTACAATTGTCAGTATTACATCTTTATTTAATTTTCAATACGTTCATCATTAACAAAAAGCTAAGGGAAAGCAAATCTCCTCTGAATGATCCTTAATCATTTTGAAATTGTCTGGGAATTTCTTGCCCAAGGAATGAGGGAATATAAGAGAAAAAATATTGCCAGTGTCAGCAGCCTCCATACACTTTTCAGTTGCCACACCCATCCCATTGCATATTGTGAATTGTTGGGCTTTTTACAGTCTGAGTCATGCACACATCTTTTAGCCCTATTGAAATTTTCTCACAGACAGTGGATGGAGGTGCTTAGAAGGTTTGCATTATGATCAGGTGAATTAAAGCTCAGAATCATTATCTAGATGAAGTGCCAGGAAATAAATTATAAAATTTCTTTCCTGTGGTCTGAATTTCTTAATTTCCATATTTATTTTGATTTGTTTATTTCACATTCCTTTTGGATAATTTATTCAAGGTCTCTTCCTTTACCATTGATGTCTGCATATATATCCATGCAGATATTTATAGGGATATAATAAAAAAAAACCATTAAATCAAGTTATTTCAGCACTTCTAGCATAATGCCTAGACACTTGACTGGCGTTCTGAATAAATAGTTTTAACTTTCACTGCCAAAGGCCACATTGGGTGTGGTTCTCCACAAGTCTGATTTATTTTCATTTCAAATATATTCCAGTTCTGTAAGAACTTAATAATTTTATAACAATGATAGTGCCACACAAGGCAGATTGGGAATTTGGGAAGATGTCAAAAATGTCTTAGAGATTACTGTAATCTTGGAAATCCCAAGGATTTCTGCTAGGATACATGGAACATATTGAAAGGTCCAGAGACATTCTTGGGTGATCTTCACCACCATTATCATTATCATTATCTGGTCCATTTTTGATCTCCTGAGCCATTCCCTTCTACCTCCACATGCTAAGATCATTCTGTCTGTTTCTATTCTCTGTAATGTTTTGCTGTATTTACCAGTATGGTCTGGCAGATACCTCCTGATGCCCACAAGCAGGATATGAATAACCAGGTGTAATTTCCCAGTATGTGATTTTTTTAAATGTAAAGCACATTTGATTTTGGAGTTAGGAAAATAGAAAATAGAATTAAATTAAACCAGACTTAAACTTGCCAAGATAAGAGGATGAGAAACAGTACCCTTCCTCCCTTCCTTCTTCTGTTCTTCCTGCTACAGAATGTAGATTGGCTACCTCTAGAGCCCTAAATGGATACACCCAAACTAGGAATTTTTCACTGGAATTGAAGTGGTGTTTGGCATTAACTCCAAACCAAGAAATGTATTTAAATAATGGCCGAGCACAATCTTCCCCTGCACGCAAACCCTAAAAAAAAAAATTGTAACTATACTCAGAAGTGCTTTGTTTGTTCTTCTCTAATATCCAAAATCTAATTTAATGGCTGATTTTGGATGGCACTGCCGGTCCTTTTTTGATCCAAAAGATAAGCTTTTGTATTTCTGAAGGCATATTTCTTTCACAATTTCACAGTCTGAGAACATTCTGCTTACTAATTTATCAAAACTATCATTCATAACAAAATGAAAAAGTGAACAAATAGTTCTGTCTTCGTTGCACTGACTGTTACTGATTATGTGGATTGGACCAAGCTTTCAGAAGAATTTTAAATAATTTAGACTTGTCCTATACTTGATAGAATTTTTCTGTCCCTTTATAACCATGAATGAGAAGTTAAAGGGACATATTTGACAAAAGGTATTTGGGCTTCTTTTCCAGGTGGCTTTATAACTCCCCTACCTTATACAGAAGATGAGAAACTGAACCCAGTTTTCATTATGTTTCTGCTTGGATTTGGAAGGGCACAGTAGTACAATATATTAAAAATAAACTATTGGTTCAGATAAGAAAGGAACCTGCCCATAGCACTTAAGCAGTTCTGTAAAATAAAATACTGCTCAGGAAAATAAGGCTCTTGGCTGGAGCAGTTTGTCAGTTTTTGAAAATAAAATAAATACAAATACTTTTTTGGATATGAAATAAAATTGCAGGATAAGAAAAGAGTGTAATTCCAGCTCTGCAGCTGCAATTTTATTTCGGAAATAACATACTATTGTAGGAAGGATAAGAAAGGCTCTTGTCGGAGCACTTAGGCAAGTTTTTTTTTTCCAAAATAAATCACTGACTGGCAAAAGAAAAGAGGTTAAATTTCAGTTCTACAGAAGTTTTTTTTTTTAATTAAAATACTGTTCCAGATAACAAGGACTCTTGCCTGGAGCACTTATGCAATTGTTGACAATAAAATACTGTGTTAAAGATAATAAAAGCCCCAAACTTGACTCCTCTACAACTATTCATAGTGCTTGCTTTCATATTATTTTCCTGCTGCCCACCAAAGCTTCTTGTCAAATGGCATGACTAGGAAGTGGCTAGAAAGACAAAATCCTTTTTGGAAAGAAAGAAAAGGTGGTTTGTCCTACATCCCATGGCAGATTTAACAGATTAACAGAATTGGAAAGGACCTTATAGGTCATCTAGTCCAACCCCCCCCCCCTGCTGAACCAGGAGACCCTACACTATTTCTGACAAATGGCAGTCCAATCTCTTCTTGAAAGTCTCTAGTGATGAAGCTCCCACAACTTCCAAAGGCAAGCCATTCCATCGAGGGCACAGCATTAAGTAATAATTTGAGCAGCCAGCTGGGGAGAGTTTTTGCAACAGAATCTGGATTTTGGTAGGACAGGATGAGCTGTTCAAAACTGTGGCCTGCCTTGATCAAAGTTGGAAAGACCAAACTAGGTCAAAGTTTCTCAATCTTCGCAACTTTAAAATGTTTGAATTTCAACTCCCAAAATTCCCCAGCCAGCCATGAACCTCAGAGCCTAAAAGAATATACCAAAAAAATTATTATTATCTAGACATTTATTTTGAAAAATAATCATTTTCTCTTCTCTTTGGATGAATAATTAAAAGGAAATAAGAAAAGAAGTAGGGAAGTCATTCCTTCACACAGGGTATGGGCAGTCCTCAACATATGATTGTAACAGAGCCTGTCCATTATGGTCATATGTTGAGACAGTCATAAATTGGGTCAGTGACAAAACCAACCTGTGGCGATCATTAAGTTAATGTGGCAATCATAAAATAAACTTAACAGTCATAAAACAAATGATGTAGTCATTAAGCAAACCCATTGTTCACTATATGTTTTGTCCTGAAAGTAACTTCTTATTTTTTAACAAAAGTGTAGTAAAATGGAGTGTAAATGCTACAAATGGCCGTAAAGCAGCCATGTTGCCAGTGTCCAGACTGTGATCACATGATATGGGGAGGACCAATTGTCAGAACTTCAGAAATGAGTTGAAACTGACTTTTTCCAAATAATTCAGGGACTACCTGTAACAAAATAACAACAAAGAAATTTGTGTTTTTAAACTGAACACTTATTCAGGAATCTGACATACTATATTTCTCTACAGTAAAAACAAGTAAAAAGAAATTTTACATTTCCAGGACAACATACTGTTTCGTCTCTTCCACCAAATGGCATCAGATATTCCCTAACAGTAAAAACAATAGGTAAGAGTTGGAAAAGGTCAAAAGGTTACATAGTAAAATTAATATATAATCTAGCAGAATGGTAGGCATTAGTATAATGCAGAATTTAGGATACTGAACTAGTGGAAGAATCCAATTTTACATTCCTAATCACTCATGGAAGTTCAAAGAATTTAGACAAGTTATCATCTCACTGACCAGAATTATTGTTGCCACAAAGATCACATTAGAGAAGGTCTACTATGTAATGTGTTGGATATAATTCAATACATAATGGAAATGAGAGTACAATAACTCTTTTCTATGAATGTCTGTTTTGTCGGGAGAATGACAGAGAGAGCATGCATCATGCTAAGCTACAATACATATTTGGTTTGGTTGTGGCTTAAAGTTGTATGAACCTAACCACTGTGGTTTAGAAAAACTCTGATTTCTTTATTTGGCCTTTTGTGTAAATCCTGCACAAAATGACATTTCCTTCCTCAAATCATGGTTAAGCAAACCTGACTTAGCATCATGGGTAAAACAAAGAGTGAACACATTAGAGTTAATGCACATAGAGTTAATTTTTTAGTACACTTTTTGAAGTGCTGCAAATTTTAGTGATGTGGTTAATTCCTTTTCAGTCTGAAATGGCTTTGAGCATCTTATGAATGCACAGAGAGATACAGAGTAGATCAAGTGTGTGTTTTAGACTTTAGTCAAGACATTTTCAACTTCTCTCCTCCTCATGGCACCACAACTTGATGCCGCAACTTGCATGAACAATATTTATTGTGGAGTAGCCCTACTAAAGTGAGATTAACTTGGTACATAGTAAAACCAGTTCACATATTTCAATATCCAAAAGCTCAGATTGCATTTCTTTTCAGTGAGGAAGGTGGGCTATGTATGAGTAAATCTTCTGCCAATTTTGTTGGCAGATCCACTGGCAATACTTTTGTTTAGTCACAGTTTATTTGGAACCATGACAGCTGACAGAACACACATACACTCAGAAAACTGGTGGCATGCATAAATGCTTACATGTATTATAAATGCCTTTTTTTAACATACTGTGTAATCAGAATCATAAAAGGCTACAATGATCCCGGAAGTCATCACATCTGAACTGGGTATTACGTGGCTTCCTCCTGCATGGGATTCTTACCATGGTACTATAGAAAGCAGCCCTGAACAATAGCAATAGCATTTAGACTTATATAGTGCTTTACAGTGCTTTACAGCTAAGCAGTTGTCTCTAAGCAGTTTTACATTCAGCATATTGCCCCCAACAATTTGGGTCCTCATTTACCCACCTCAGAAGGTTGAGTCAATCTTGACCCTGGTGAGATTTGAACTGCCAAATCGCAGATAGCTGACAGTCAGCAGAAGTAGCCTGCAGTACTGCAATCTATCCACTGCACCATCACAGCTCAATGGAGTTTCCCCAAATTTTGTTTTTCAGGGCCTGTTGTGCTATTGACCAAAACTGAGAGGACAATAGCTCAGAGGTTAAAGATGCTGAGTCTCTCCAACCCCAGTTCAAGACCTGAGTGCTATGTGATGGGGTGAGCAACCATTACTTGCCCCAGCTCCTGCCAGCCTAGCAGTTCAAAAGCATGCAAATGTGAATAGATAAATAGTGAGTGGGAAGATAACAGCATTCTGTGCATGTTGACATGTAGTCATGCTGGCCACATGTCTTTGGACAACACTTTGGTAAGAAATGGGGATGAGCATTGCTCCCTAGAGTCAGACATGACTGGACAAAATAAATATTTTTCTTTATTGACCAAAACTAGAGACCTGATAGCAACGGAGCTATGGTAAAAAGAAAAAAGAGCTAGTAGGCTAGACTTGAAAAACAGGTGAAAGACTTCCAGACTCTGAGGAAACTGAAGGATCCCCCCGCCTTTGGATGGAGAAAGAGGTTAAGGTATACCCTAAACAACCAAGATGTTCTCTGGATGGAACTATTGCCAAAAATAAGACAATAAGACAAATGAAACCTCACTCAACAGATTAACAAGGAAATGAGTTTAGTGGCTTGTTGTTGGTATACAGTGAATGAGTAGAATCTCCATTGCTGAAAACATGAACATGTGCAGCCAACTATGGTTGGAGGCAGCCTGATAATGGTGAAACAAACAATCAGAAGCTATCTTTAGATATGACTATTCCTTTTGTATCTAGGACCACAAGAGTTCATTATTTGCTTGCCAGGAGCAGACCTTTTCTTGAGAAAAAGCTTAATAAAGTTCTAATGAAAGCCATATGAGACACAAATTGTCACCTATGCCAATGTTTATTATTTTGGGCACCTTTTTTCAGCCAGGGGTCAGAAGAGGGAAAGGGGAGGAAAATAATTCATCATTTTAAGAAGTGATGAAAAGTGCCAAATACAGACAGTGTTATCTGATTCTGCTGTGTTGGTAAATATGCTTTAGGAAGACAGCTAAAATTCTCTTGTTTAGAAATAAGAGTCCATAAACTTAACTGGACTTACATCTGAATAGGCAGCTCTACAATTACACTACAAAGAATAACTTATCCAAGGATCTTGCTTTTGTACAGATGAGGGAGAGAAGAGTGTTGGAAGATAGTGTATTATAAATATAGTAAGCTTATTGTTTAAATCATTGCCAGAAATCTGCAAACGTATACATGTGTACCTGTGAATAACTTATCCTAAATCTAGCAATAGTCAGGGCATTTCTATACAAGAATTCTTCCCTTCGGGTTCCAAAGCAGTTCTGAATCTCAGTGATCTGACAACATCAGCAGTTTCAACAGCGGAGTCATTTTTTTTTTCTGGCTCAGCAACAGTGTATCTCAATCCAAAACTAAGGTTTTTTTAAAAAAAAGAAAAGAAAAAAAAGAAAAAGAAAGAATTTTGGCTCTAAGGAGCTTGTGAACAGTTTGTTTCCCCATTTGAAGGAATTCCTGCCCCCCTCACTACTCCAAGCTCCTGCATTTCAGATTGTCCAAAGGGAAAGGTCGCCTTTTCATTTCCCCTTCAAAAGAAGCACTGAAAAATTGTATATGCAGCCAAGTAAACCTACTTCACATGAAAAAGTTGTTTGGTGGGGATCGGATGTGCAAACAATTTTATTTCTCCTTTGCAAGGAATGAAATAAGGATACTTTGAAAATATTCAAGAGGATTGTAGATATTGAATTGTATTTATTTGTCAGACCTGCCCCAGCGAAGTCCCTAGGAAAGAAAGACCTTTGACTCCCTTTGGTTGAAGTAATAGGTTCTTTTACTAAGGATTAGAGATCGCAGCAAAAGTAAGCCTGGCTCTGAGAATTCCCACACCAAGTTACAATTTTTTCCCCTGTTTGTGGCCCTTCCCCCTGACCAGGCCGTCAATTTCCAATAGGATCTGGTTTGATGATGTTTTGAGAACTGCTTTGATTGTAGGTGTGTCTTGAGGATGTTTCACATTCTTTCCCAGGGCAGGCGTCCTTAAGGCAGTGGAATCTAGCATTTAGCATCTCTGGTTCCTATCAGTATCTTCCCTTTCCCTCTACATTCCTCTTCTCTTCACCTGCACAGTGAAATTCCCCAATTTTTTCTAACCCCTCTGATAATGGCAGGATGCCAGCAAGCTTAGAAATGTTTTGCAAAGATGACAGAGCTGACATGCAATCTTCCTAAAACATATTCACCAACACAGCAGAATCAGATAATACTGAGTGTATTTGCCACTTTTCATTAACTCTGGTCAGGTCAATTGGAATGTGCCTCCAAAAGTCCACCTCTAAATGCTGCAAAATGCAACAATCCTAATGTATACCTGCCATATCTGAAGCAGGTTCATGTTTCATGTCTCTTAAATCTATGCAATTTTTATATAGGTTCACCCATACATCCAAACAAGAATGTATTTATACATGCTATAATGAGGGCAGCTCTGAATTTGATTCCTCCACCCAAAGGGGAGAATTATAGCAACATATAAATGCACAGTATCCAGCTTCCTCGTTTTGCTCACTTATGGCTGCCAATGCCCTTGAAATTAATCCTAGAAATTCCCTTCCTTTCACAATAATTATATTTCTGTGTAATTGTGTATATCTCTTCTCAAAAAGCAGCATTCCAAAGAAAACAAGACAGGGCCAAGGCCAAAATATCCCCTATTAATAACTAGTTATTAACATTCTTTGTTAATCATTCATTGTTGGGAGCCTGTTTTATCTCAAAGTTAAGACACCAGGCTAGAAACTGGAAGATTGTGAATTCTAGTCCTGCCTTAGACATGAAAACCAGCTGGCTATCTTGGGCCAGTTAGTCTCTCTCAGCCCAACCCTCCTGAGAGTGTTGCTGTTGTAGGAAAAAATATGAAGAGTAAGGAGACATGTTATTCACTGTGGAACAGTGACGTGCGGTGAGGTTTATGGCTGGTGAGGCAAGCGGGCAAAAGCCACCCTGCCGCCCTGGTGCTATGTCTGACATAGAGGCAGAACACCATGTCTGACATAGAGGTGTCCCGCCTCTATGTCGGACATAGCGCCGGGGCGGCAGGGCGGCTTTTGCCTGATTTCAAGAGGCAAAAGCCGTCCTGCCGCTAACTTTACTCCAGTCATGTAATGCGTTGATTGTGATAAAACATTCAATTGCTGTTATTTTTACAATGGGTTAATGATAACAGAAGTATCATCAGCTAAATAAGAAATGTGAGCTATATGTAGAAGAATCTATTCCAAAGCACTTGAATGAACTTCAACTGTTTGCTTAAACAAATTAACAAAAAATCATGTCTTCTTTGTGGGATATTGGAAAGATTCCTGACAGCAAGTTAATGTGTCTTAAAACTTCATGGAGACTTCCTCTTTTCCATATATCAAGTGGTGAAATAATCTTTCATTTGCCTAGGGTTGAATAAGATGTATGAACATGTACTAAGGCAAAGGGGCTTCATTTTGTTATAAAGTATAAATCAAGGGACATATTGGTTTGGCTCCATCAACTAATCTGTGATTTGTTTTTGGCTTAACCTATTGTATGAACATAGCTATTGTGATCTATAAATCCATAATTTAGAACTGATCATGATGTGTAAACAAGATGTGTTACATTAGTATATTAGGCTAAGTAACTTCACATATTTTTTCCATTTTTTTTAATTCAAGGGATGTTGAGATCCATTGCTATTTCTGTATATAGGACAAGCTAAGGCTGTCTGGAAAATATAGGCCAAAGATGGATACTAACAAAAACATTCTTGCTAGCAATACGTAAGCCCTCCTATTAATTAGTGTGCCTTTCTGTACCAACATCTATCTAGCAGTTAGCATGGAATGCGGAGCTGCTCACTTTCCTCCCTCCCCCCTCCCTATTCCTTATCTCTCTTCTCCTGCCGGGGGAAGAAGCAGCCCCCCTTGCACTTACCTCACTCTTTTGCCCAGAGATGAAGCTTTTCGCCACGCTGTATATTTATCATTGGATTATTTAGTCATGTGCCTGTTGATGTAATATTGTATACACCTTTCCTTTGTTTGGGACTAATAAAAAAGCCTCCCGGGCATTGCTCGGGGCCAGAGTTCATCACAAGAAGGATTTGTCCGGTGTTTTTCTTCCCATTCGGTTACAAGCATGAGCGGCCCATCAGAAGCGTGTAAAAGCCGCAACTGGTGACCTCCGACGTGATTGCTGATCAATCCGTCCCATTTGGAGTCCTCTTACTCATCGGCGAAGGAACGCCTCTTGCATACCAGGACCGGCCGTCGCAGACGGAGCATCCTCCCAGATTCGTGAGTAATGGGGGCAGAATTCTCTAAGCCTCAGGTTGCACACCTTTTCGAACTTAGAGAATTGTCCAAATCCTCAATATTAATCTTAAAAAACAATGGGAACTTTCTCCCCATCCCTTCAAAAAAAGATCTTACTAATTTTCTCAGGTACATTTATCAAATTTGTCCCACATATCCTGAGAAGGGCTCAATTCGAACAACCATTTGGGCAAAATTAGGGAAGTATTTTCACCAGCCCCCAAGGGCACCAGCGAAAATACTCTCTACTTGGCAGATTGTCATGGAATGTTTAAAAGTTCATGAAAAGGCCATGATGGGGGGACCGGACCCCCCCCTGCCATATTTGGAAACCTCTTCACTAAATTCACACTTTGAATCCAAGGCTTTCTCTTCCTTTATATGCATGCCTTTGTCACCCTCAGCCTTTGAAGCTCCCCGGCATCACATCCCTTTAGAGGAAGCTTCTGCCTGCTTTCCAACCTGACTCATAGTCGGAAAACTAAGCCAGCCTCACAAAAAAGGCTGTTTCTTATCTTCCTTCTTATTTCAATCTCTTGGCAAGTGAATCTGCCTGGCTCTTCTTACTTTCTTCCAGTCATCCTGGCTACCTCTACCCCCTACAATGCCTCTTTTGGTCTTTCCTCATTGTAATTTCATGTCTCAAGGAGTTCTCCCTTTCTTACTGACTCTTCTGATTTCTTTTCTGTTGCTTTGATGATATTTTCCTGCCTGAGCACCTGAATCTTTTTCACAGATGCTTCACAGAGCAATTGATTTATAGGATCTGAATTGGAATGGAGAAAAATGCTTTTGTGCATGCATGAGTGTGTTTGTGTGTGTGTGTGTTTGAGGGAGTAACAGAGAAAGTGACTGAAGAATGGAAAAGAGAGTGAAGAGAAAGTGATAAAAGAGTGGGAGAGAGGAAGAAAGAAAAAAGAGTGACTGAGACTGAAAGAGACAAAGAGAAAGAGTATGAGAGAGACAGAGAGAGAGGAGAGAAAGAGGAAAGAGATATCCCACAGCCTTTACATTACCCCAGTGTTTGTTATAAAAAAGAAATCTGGTAAATCTCATGATTATTGATTTAAAAGATGCCTTTTTTTCTATACCACTCCATGAAAAAGATCGCAAACTGTTTGCTTTTACTGTCCCAGAATTTAACAACTCCAAACCTGCTTCTCGCTTTCAATGGACAGTCCTGCCTCAGGGAATGCTCAACAGCCCCACCTTGTGTCAATATTTTGTAGACAAAACTTTGCAGCCGTATCGGACGGCACATCCTCACTTTTTAATTTACCACTTTATGGATGACATCTTGGTGGCAGCATGTGGGCCCCCAGGCACGGTTTTAGCAACATTACCATTTTTAACTAATCTTCTCCATAAAAATGGCCTGCACATAGCTCCAGAAAAGGTTCAAACAGCACAACCTTTTTCATATCTGGGTCATAAGCTTTTGGCCTCTCATGCTGCACCTGCAATGCCAAAATTGGACTTGCCACACACTCCCACATTAGTACAGTTACAGCAATATTTGGGCTCCATTAATTGGGCACGCCCATATATGGGGCTCACAACCCCTCAATTGGCTCCATTGTTTTCTGCATTAACAATGGGCAAAAACCCTGCAGATGTTATTAAATTAGATGAAACACATCAGCAAGTTTTAAAAGAGGTAAATGAGGCCCTTTCACAAATTTGGGTGGATCGTTTTCAGGATAACACCCCCTTAGCTTTCATCATATGTAACACTCTTGGACTCCCAACAGGAGCCGTGGTGCAAAAAACTTCAAAATTATTAATTATTGAATGGGTACATTTGTCTCACACCCCAAAATCCACAATTTCTCAGAAACCTGCACTTTTTGCAACTCTAATTACAAAAGCCCGTGTCAGAACAAAATTGTTGGCAGGAATTGAACCTTCCACGATTTTTGTCCCTTGTTCTTTATCAACTTGGGAGACCTTACTTGCTAATTCGGAAAACCTTCAATTTGCACTCGCTGACTGGCCAGGTGAGATTTCTTGCCATGCACCCCCTGACCCAAGATTGGCTCTTTTGAAAACTGTTCCCTTGCAATGGCACACTCCATATTCCCCCCTCCCACTTCCTCAGGCCATGACTATTTTTGCTGACGGAAGCAAAACCTATGGTGCTTGTGCCTGGCAGGAGAATGGTCAGTGGTGTACAAAAATCACCCCCCCGCAGACTTCTGCACAGCGTGCGGAGCTTGCTGCCTCCATTTTGGCTTTTTCAACTTTTCCAAATACACCCTTTAACTTGATTTTGGATAGCCTCTATGTAACTCAGATTGTGAAATCAATTTATGAGGCCTATCTTTCTCCCTCATTGGAACCACAATTACTCTCGCTCTTTTTATCTTTGCAGAAGTTAATTTCTGCCCGCACCCAATTTTTTCATGTTTCCCACATTCGAAGCCATCAGCCCTTCCCTGGGCCTCTCCAGGAAGGCAATGATGTGGCCGACACTGCAGCAGCGGCTGCTGCCAACTCTTCTTCTCTTTTAACTTTGACAGCTCCCACTCCATGGGAGAGTCATTCTTACTTTCATCAGAACAAGAAAGCGCTCATGAAACAATTTGGCATTACTGCAAATGAGGCTTCTGCTATTATTCAGCAGTGCCCTTCTTGTAGCCAGCATTCAGGCTACATTATGGCATCCCCCCAAAGGGGCGAAGCCACCAAACATGTTATTAATCATTGTATTCGGACCTTTGCATCGTTGGGACGCCCAAAAGAATTAAAAACAGACAATGGCCCTTCTTACACAAGTGCAGCCTTCGCTGCCTTTTGTAACCAATGGGGCATTGTACATAAATTTGGCATTCCTTATAATAGCCAGGGTCAGGCGTTGGCTGAGCGCGCCAACCAGACATTAAAACATGCCCTGGACAGATATATTGGCAATAGGGGAAAAATGCCCCCTGGCCTCCCAGCAGTGCAAGACACGCTTAACCTCTGCCTTTATACCCTGAATTTCTTAAATCTTACCGGCAGCCCACCATCCTCAGCAGCGACTCGTCATTTTGCAGCTCCACCTACTGCAGACACCCCCCGTCCACCTGTCTACTATCGCTGCCTGCCTGACCTGACGTGGCGAGGACCTGCTGACCTGATCACTTGGGGACGGGGCTACGCTGCCATCCAGCTAAAAGACAAGGTGCTCTGGGTGCCAGGAAGACACGTAAGACCTTTTCTTCCTAAATCACCACCACACACTTCCAGGGATGGCGATCGTCCGTCAGTCCCCAAATGAGGTACAGCTTGTGGAGGTTGCTTCCTGGCCTGACCTGGAGAACAGGCCTGGACACCCTCCACCATATGAGAACACAGAGGCTGTTTCCTGCCCCGACCAGGAAAACGGGGAAGGACACCCTCCACCGTATTCGCCACCAGAAGGATGTCCCTTATTTCGAAGAAGACCTCCAGGTTATCCCCTGTCGCAGTGGCAGGAGTGTATGAAACCTTTTAGTTTTAGAACTTTTTCATATCATTATGTTATTTTTTCACTGTGTGGCATAGTTTTAGTATTGCTTGCACTTTTTATACGCTGTGAAATTTCCCATCGTGCCTCTTACAAGTTACAGGAACCATTACATGTGCCTACTAGATCTCTCACACACAGGGTGAAAAGGTCAGCTGCTTCTCACAGTCTGCACACTCGAATGACATACAACCTGTGGATGCGTTTGGCAGAACAGGCAAACGTATCCAATTTTTGCCTAAGCGAAGCTGTGGACCTGAACATGTTATTAGGGAATTGTTTAATACCAGTTTGCACACCTCTTTCTGTTATTTTAAAAGACACCCAGCTAGCAATGTTTAAAAAAAGGAAGGAAGTTAATTACGGTGACTCTATGGTGTGGGGCCCTTTCACAAGACGGCTCCCAGCTGATGCCATGTCTCTCACCACACCCTTTGTAGCTAGTGGACCCAACGTTACATGTGCACGCATTCAAAATTGTACTGCTTCTTTCACACAATCCTGTATGCCCACGGGAATCTTTCCCGCCAACTGTTCCACCTACGAGAACATTTCCTACAATCGGGCTCACGTTCTGCTTCCTGCTGGTTGGTTTTTCACATGTGGTCAAAAAACTTTTAAATACATACCTGCTAATCTATCAGATACACGTTGCTGTCTGAGTCGCCTCACTGCGGTTCTACCAACCAAACAGGACCTCACTTCACGACCACAGAGGTCGGTAGTCCTTGATGAAACATGTGACAGCTCAATTAATCTTTTTAACGAGGCTGAATATCTTTCCCTTGCTACCTCTATAGTTGGTGTTCCGGCATTAGCAACGCATAACCACAGGACAGCCCATCGCATTGCCTGTTCCCTTGCAAAAACTATAAACATCACATCTGCAGCCATAGCTGCCTTGAATATGGAACAGGCAGAGATCAGACATGCTGTCTTAGACAACCGTGCTGCCATTGATTTTCTGTTACTGGTACATCATCTAGGCTGTGAATCTGTCAAAAACATGTGTTGTTTTAACCTGTCAGACACCTCTCAATTGGTTAAGCATCAGATCAGTTCCTTAAAGGAGTTGGCTTCCCAGATTCGAGAAGACGTCCTGCCAGCCTGGTGGGATGGTCTGTGGTCCTGGCTACCGGATGGCTCCTGGTTAAGAAGCATTTTTTCCTCTATTATATGTATTATAGTAGTGCTCGTGTCACTTTGCTGCTGCATTCAATGCCTACCCTCCCTATTTCAGCTATTCAAAGGCCTTTTTTCCTCAGCTAGGAAGAACGTGCTTATCCACGAAACTAAGTCCCTTCTGGACGCTGAGGACGACCATGAGTTGGACAACAATTCGTTTGTAAAGGTGTTTGCTATAACCAGTGATGATGAAGAATCTGCATTTTGATATGTTTGCTTTCCTCCTTCTCATTTTAAAACAAAAATGAGGAGATGTTGAGATCCATTGCTATTTCTGTATATAGGACAAGCTAAGGCTGTCTGGAAAATATAGGCCAAAGATGGATACTAACAAAAACATTCTTGCTAGCAATACGTAAGCCCTCCTATTAATTAGTGTGCCTTTCTGTACCAACATCTATCTAGCAGTTAGCATGGAATGCGGAGCTGCTCACTTTCCTCCCTCCCCCCTCCCTATTCCTTATCTCTCTTCTCCTGCCGGGGGAAGAAGCAGCCCCCCTTGCACTTACCTCACTCTTTTGCCCAGAGATGAAGCTTTTTGCCACGCTGTATATTTATCATTGGATTATTTAGTCATGTGCCTGTTGATGTAATATTGTATACACCTTTCCTTTGTTTGGGACTAATAAAAAAGCCTCCCGGGCATTGCTCGGGGCCAGAGTTCATCACAAGAAGGATTTGTCCGGTGTTTTTCTTCCCATTCGGTTACAAGCATGAGCGGCCCATCAGAAGCGTGTAAAAGCCGCAAAGGGATAAAATACAAACTCACAGAAAATAACCAAGAACAGAACAAAACTAAACAGGACAAAATTGTTAGTTGGGAGGGGGCATGATTTTGTTCCTTGATTTGGCAGATATGCCATCTTAGCAAAACGTTTCAGAATCCAATCCTTAAACCTAAATCATAGTTTGCCGGTTGCCTGAAGAAATATCATTTGTTACTGAGATGGATTAGAACTAGTTAAACGCCAAGCCTGCCTTGAAAGGTAGGGAAACCAAGTTTCTTAAGCATTTTGAAGCAAATATCATTTAAAGATCTTATTTAGTACGACGCAAGGCGTGAGGTAAAGTTAACAGGCTTTATTTCAACAGGCTTCAACATTAACAGGTTCAGAACTCGCGCGCAGGACAGCGCCGCCTGACAGCTATTTATACGGATAGCTGTCAGGCGGCCAGCCAATGGGAGAGGCGCAATTCTCCTGCTGGCAGCCAATCGTGCCTGGACCAATCAGGTTGCGGCAGGGCGTGGTTTGACTGCCGGCTGCGTCAGGAGGATGCAACACCCCTTCCCCCCAGATGGCGCATGCGTAGTCGTCCAAGTATCTTGGTCTACTGCGCATGCGCTGGGACTGCCTCAGTTCGGGTGTGGTCTTCGAGGAGGACGGTCGTGGAGGAGGAGCTCCGGCCAGGAGGAGGAGTGAAGGTCGAGGCCCAGCCCCTAGCCTTGCACCGAAACTGATAGGCAAGGCAGCGGTCGCGATGGGTGGAGGTGGGCGGTCATCTGAAGGTGCGCACCGAGGTCCTTGTGGGTGCGACTGGAGGCTAGGGTCAGGTGCAGACGTTGGAGTGGCTCGGCCCTGTTATCTGGGCGGTGGGACCAATGCGCAGGGGTGCAATTGGTCTACATGGCACCGCCTTGGCGAGGTAGAGGCGGAATTCAGCCGATGTAAATTGGGGACCGTTGTCGGTCACCAATGTGTCAGGGAGGCCGTGGGTGGAGAACAGGCACTCCAGGGCATAGATAGTTGCGGCAGAGGTGAGGGAGCAGAGGTGGACAACTTCCACCCATTTGGAAAGGGCATAGACGACCAGCAGAAAGGAGCGGCCATCAATGGGACCGAAGAAATCGGTATGAAGGCGGCTCCAAGGAGAGGAGGGGGTGTCCCATTCCTGGGGCGGGGCAGAGGGAGGCGCGGGGCGGACCGCCTGGCAGGGAGGGCCCCGCTGCACCCAGCCAGTGATGTCGGCATCCATAGAGGGCCACCAGACATAGCCGCGGCTGAGGGCCTTCATGCGGACTATGCCCGGGTGACCCTCATGGAGCCGGCGGAGCACCAGCTGGCGGACGGAGGGCGGAACGACTACTCGAGATCCCCAGAGGAGGCATCCCTGGAGGATGGAAAGTTCGGTGCGGCGGCAGAGGAACAGCTGGAATTCGGGAGTCCGAGAGTCCGCCGTCCAGCCCCGGTGAACGGCATCTAACACGCGGGAGAGGAGTGGGTCGGTGGCTGTGGAGGTGGCGATATCCGAGGCGGAGAGTAGCAGCTCCAGGTCATCTATGAGGAAGACGCCGGAGGCCAAGGAGGGGGCCAGGTCAGAGAGTGGGAGGGGCAACAGGCACCGGCTGAGGGCATCCGTGTGGCCCATGTGCTTGCCAGGCTGGTAGTGCAGCCGGAAAAGCGTACGCCAAAAGGAACTCGGACCAGCAGGACATGCGCGGGGAGAGGATAGGGGGCGTGGCGCGGTCCCCTGCTAGGATGCCCAGGAGGGGCTTGTGATCGGTAATGAGCGGGAAGGGGCGGCCGTAGAGGTAATGGTGGAATCTCTTGACACCAGCTACAGCCGCCAGCACTTCCTTGTCCAGGTGGCTGTAATTACGTTCAGCCCTGGACAAGGTACGCGAGTAAAAGGCGATGGGTGCTTCTGAGCCATCCGGAAAGGAGTGGCTCAACACAACACCCACGCCATAGGGGGAGGCATCGCAGGCGAGGAGGAGGGGCAAGCGCTCATCATACTGGGCTAGTACGGGAGCAGCTGTCAGGAGATGTTTGACAGCCGCGAGCGTGTGCGCCTCGCAGCTGGTCCAGGCCCAGGGGGCAGAGGAATCTAGGAGGTGGTGCAGGGGCTCCACCACCGAAGCCTTATGGGGGATGAAGGCAGCGTAGAAGTTCAAGAGCCCCAAGAAGGCTTGGAGCTCCGCCTTGTTAGAGGGGGTTGGCGCGTTGGTAATGGCCTCTATTTTAGCAGGGGAGGGGTGGATGCCTTGGGCGTCCACCTGGAACCTGAGGAAGTCTATGGCGGGAACCCCAAGGCAGCACTTGGAGCGCTTGAGGCGCAGTCCAGAGGCTCGGAAATGGGAGAGGATGGCCCGTAACGTAGAGATGAGTCCTGATTGGTCCAGGGCGGCAATCAGGATGTCATCGAAGTACAGCGTCATGCCAGGGATCCCATGGAGCAGGCGCTCCATGAGTCCCTGGAACAGGCCGGGGGCAACGCTGACGCCGAACTGAAGGCGAGTGCAGCAGAACGCCCCCCTGTGAGTGACAATCGTCTGGGCGGTGGCGGTGGCGTCATCCACAGGCAGTTGCTGATACGCCTGGGCCAGGTCCAATTTGGCAAAAATCTTGCCCTGGCCCAGGGAATGCAGCACATGCTGGACGACGGGGACAGAGTAGGGGTGGACTTGTAAGGCCTTATTGAGGGTGGCCTTATAGTCGGCACAGACCCTCAGGGAGCCATCCAACTTCAGGAGAAGCACTATGGGTGTTTCCCAGGGGGCGTGGTCCACAGGCTCGAGGATGCCCTGGACGATGAGCTTGTCCAGCTCAGCGTTTACTTTAGCCTGCAGCGCCAACGGCACTCTGCGAGCTTTGAGGGGAATGGGAGCTACCAGGGGGGCGAGGTTCAGGGAAATTGGGGTTCCTGTGTAGCAGCCCAGGATCTTGCTGAATATATCAGCGAATTCTACCACCAACAGGTCGACATCGGAAGCCAGCCGGAGGGAGTTTATGCCAGCGATGGACAACCTGAAGGCCCGGAACCAGTCCAGTCCCAGGAGTGAGGTCAAGGAGTTCCTGACCACAATAAGGGGCAAGGGACCATGGAAACTGCCATATTGGACCGGCAATGTGACGCAACCCAGGACTGGAATCAGGGACCCCTGATAGTCCCGAAGGAGGCAAGGGGAAGCAGCAAGTCGTTTCCGCGTGAAGTGGGGGAAGTTTTTTGAGAGTGTCCCAGGAGACGATGGTCCTTGAGGAGCCAGTGTCGAGCTCCATCTGGCAGGGCCGGCGTCCAGCAAGACCCGGAGATGGAGCTTACCCCGGCCACCTGAAGTGGAGGAGGCAGAGTCCAGCGGCCAATCAGGAGCGAACCCGTCCGGCTCAGAGACAGCGTAGCAGCGGGAAGCAGAAGAAGGAGTAGAGGCCGGCCGTAGTGGGAGCCCTGGAGGCCTGAGGAGCCAAAGCAGGGGACTGGCAGACAGCGGCAATGTGGCCCTTCTTGCCACATTGGCGGCAGAGGGCAGCGCGGAAACGACAGGAGGAACGCTGGTGGCAGCCACCACAGCTGAGACAGGACCCGGCGTCCTTGAAGGAGAGGGAATGCAGCCGGTCGACGGAGATATCGAAATCGGGCCGAGGCTCTTCGTGGGACACCCGGCACTGGTATGAAGAAGGAGGAAGCAAGGCCAAGACAGAGGGCGGGAACCGGCGGTAGTCCGGGGTGGACTGGCCGGCCATCTCGTACCCTAGCCTCATCCATGGCGATCTTCAAGGACAATTCGGTCCGAGCGAGGATGCGCCGGTGGAGATTGATGTCACAGACGCCGTATATGAATTGCTCCAGGATGGCATCGTCGAGGTCATGAAATTCGCAGTCCATGGCGGCGGTGCGAAGAGCCACCACGTATTGAGTAATTGACTGGCCCTCCCTCTGCAGTGACGAAAGTGCTGTCGCCTAGAGTAGCAGGAGGGAGCCGGCTGGTAATGGATCCTCAGGCGGCCGAGAAGGATGTCAAACGGAATGGCATGGGACGGAGAAGGAGCGGTGAGGGTGCGGGCAGTGGCAAACATTTCTGCCCCGCAGTAATGTAGGAAGACCCCCTTCTTTCGCCCTTCAGGCAAGTCAGTCATGCCGTGTGCTTGAAGAAAGACTTCAAAACGTTCAAGGAACAAATCCCAACTTTCCATTTCAGGGCAAAATGGAGCGAACGATGAGGCGGCAGCAAGGGCCGGAATATGGAGCGGTTCGGTGTCACTCATCCTCGTCGGCAAGTATTTAGTACGACGCGAGGCGTGAGGTAAAGTTAACAGGCTTTATTTCAACAGGCTTCAACATTAACAGGTTCAGAACTTGCGCACAGGACAGCGCCGCCTGACAGCTATTTATACAGATAGCTGTCAGGCGGCCAGCCAATGGGAGAGGCGCAACTCTCCCACCGGCAGCCAACCGCGCCTGGACCAATCAGGTTGTGGCAGGGTGTGGTTTGACTGCCGGCTCCGTCAGGAGGACGTAACAGGTCTTACTTAACTCCAAGTGATCTTTTGCATATTGGGGAAGTAAGTAGGCTAAAAACAATTCAGCCTTTTATTTCCTATCAATTCTGGCGCAAGGCGATGGTTTAAAGCCCCCCACACAGACACACCTATAGCACGGAGGCTGAGGAAAATGAGAGCAGAGAATTGACCTGCTCCTTTTGCCGCAACCTGGTGGGGCAGAGGAAATGAGATGAGGCAGCCTCAGGTGACAGCCCTTTGGAGGCGTCGCTTCTCGGGCCAAGCTCATGTGCATATGTAACAAAGCCCGTGGTAACATGGTTGCCACCGCAGTGCCGGCTGCCTGGTAACCGGGTCCTGCCCCTTTAAGCCGGTGGGACAGAGGCAAAGAAATCCTTTCCACCCCAACCTCCGGCCGGTTCCTCTGGCGCTCCCACGGATTGCTGGGTCCTGGAGCCATCGCCCTTTCCTTTTCCTCCTTTCGCGTGCTCACTCCCAATCCCATATGGACCGCAGAGGGGAAGGAATCTCTGGTGGCTGCAGCAGCAGCAGCAGCAAAAGCAGTGGCGGTGGCTGGAGCGCAAATCCGGGCAGCCGGCTCTGGCTCTCCCTTCACCGAGCATGTCCCGTTGCTGCTGGCGCCGCTTTTGGTGAATGCAGCTGGGCAGCATGGCTCTTGCCATTGCTGCTGCTGCTGCTGCTGCTGCCGGCGGTGGCACCACCACCACCAGAGACCTCACCATTCTGAGCCGCGCTCATGAGTATGGCCGGGCCCGGGGCGGTGGCATGCACTTTAAAGTGCCAGTGTGCCTCCTGGCCATAAACCAGGCCATGTTTCACTCTATGGCGGGCCGAGGCGGCATGTACTTTAAAGTGCCGGCGTGCCTTTGCCTCGGCCTGCCATAGAGCGAAACATGTCCTGGTTTATGGCCGGGAGGCACGCTGGCACTTTAAAGTGCATGCCGCTGCCCCGGTCATACAGCCTGCTGTATGGCCAAGCCCAGGGTGGCGGCATGCACTTTAAAGTGTCAGCGTGCCTTCCGACCATAAACCAGGACATGTTTCGCTCTATGGCAGGCCAAGGCGGCATGGCTTTAAAAAATAAAAAATAAAAAAGTGCCAGCCCGTGCCCCAGCAGAGGCAGGTAAATACACACACACACACACACACACACACACACAAATTACTTATAATAAAACAAATTACAATTACTTACAAATAATTTTGAATTCCTCCCCCCTACCCCCTCCCTCCAACCCACATACCTTTTCCAGCTGTGTCAGTCAGAGGATTTCAACTCTCCTCTTGTCCGCCACGATGAAAATGCAAAAAGAAAAAGGCAAGAGCTCGTCTAACCAGGCTAGGATAGTTGCTTCACCACGTGAACGATTCTGCTTAACTGTTTAAAAAAAGCCTGTAAACAAAGTGCCCTCTGCAGGAGGAGGCGAGAGAATCATGTGCCTCCTTTGCATAAGGAATTTTTCGCCTTTTAACCCTTGCTTAACTCTGCTCAAGTAATCATAAAGCTAGAGGAAAGGAGGCTCGTGATTCTCTCGCCTCCCTCTGCAGTTCAGCACTAACCAGAGTCATCCACTGTGACTCTGAAAGCAACTACCTCTGCCTTTTTCCTTTTAATTTTGTTTTTCTTTTCATCATGACCGTGGTGAGGTCCTGCTTCCCCTGCCTCCCCTAACTGCACGTCACTGCTGTGGAATTATTTATGAAAATAAAAAAGGCAGGATGAAAAAAATCTAATAAATAGTCTACAATAAAACACATGGATTATAAGACTAAATGATTCTCTATGTACTTTCTAAGAAATGCTCAACCCACTTAACACTCAGAAAGAACACATATAATCACAAGAGACACATTTACACAATTTCCTCCCCCTCCCCATCATTTTTGCAAAAGGAAGAAGGGGTAGAAATAATGGGGGAAAGGAAAAGGAAATAAGAAAAAGAGGGAAAGAATAGGATGTGGGTTCCTACCTGTTCGGACTGGTTCGGCCGAATAGGTAGTAACTCAGCTGCCCACACATCCGAACTGGTTCTCTCAGCGGTGCCATAAGCACCGACATCTTGTTTTTTGCTTCTGCGCATGTGCAGAAGCAATTTTTACCTATTGTGCATGCATGTATCAAGCACGCATGCGAAGCGCATCCCTGAGCAAGCCGGCAGTAAAAGAATCCAGAACCGATCCCTGAATAGGATCACACAAGAAAGAAATAAAAGTGCCAGAAATCATATTTAGGAGGTTACGAGAAGAGGAACAACCTCTTATATGATGCTGGCAAAGTCTAATGCTAACACTTCAATGTATATGCAGCATTTGCAATTCTTGCTTATTTTTAATGGAGCATATAAAATAACCTCCACTGCAGTCCATGGGATTGGAGGGAAACACATTTGCTTCTTATTGAGTCACATTATATCATGATGTCACACCAGAGGTAGAACACTTATTGGGTCACCTTATTAATTCTTTTTTTAAAAAAAAATTATTTCTCATATATACATTCACAATTATATGATCTCATAACTGTTATTAATAATATGTATTTGTAACCATTTTTCTCCCCTACAGTTGACAATATACTTGAAATTGCTTTCTTACCATCCCATAAACCCATCTTATCTTACAACAATCCTACTTCTTCTTCCTTCCTTCCCTCCTTCCTTCCCTCCTTTCTTCTCTCCTCTCTCCTTCCTTCCCTCCTTTTTTCCCTCCCTCATTCCCACTTCCCTCCCTCCTTTCTTCTCTCCTTCTCTCCTTCCCTCCTTCCTTCCCTCCTTCCTTCCCTCCTTCCTTCCCTCCTTTCTTCTCTCCTTCTCTCCTTCCTTCCCTCCTTCCTTCCCTCCTTCCTTCCCTCCTTCCTTCCCTCCTTGCTTCCCTCCCTCCTTCCTTCCCTCCTTCCTTCCCCCCTTTCTTCTCTTTCTTCTCTCCTTCCTTCCTTCCTCCTCTCCTTTCCCTTCTCTCCTTCCCCTTCCTCTCCTCTACCCTTCCCCTCTTCTTCCCTTTCCTCCCCTCTCTCCTACTCTTACATTCCCTCCAATTCTTCCTCTGCTTTTCCCTCTCTCCTGTTCCTATTAATTCTAAAGTTCCTTTGAGGAGAGGCTTTCGAATTTAGCTTTAGGCTTTAGTAAGTCTAATGTATCTGGACCTAGATTAATTAGATGAAATGTGTGCTGCATAAAGGGCACCATAGAAAGGATTCTATCATTTGGTGTTGTGTAAAGGAGCAGCCTAGAAGGTCTATAAAAGAAAAGGACAATTATCAACATGAGGCTTTCCCCAAAGGGCTATTTCAAAATATAAAGACCTATAAAATTCAAAAATTCAATCACATAGAAGCCTGAGAGAAAACTCTTGAGTCAATTTATTTGGGCCTTCTCCAGATATATTTCAATCTAGATTGGACATCCAGATATACAACATAAACTTTTAGAGAAATTATTTGATACTCTCATATATCACAAATTAAATTGGATGGATTTGACAGGCATGTTAACATTAGAAAATATAGTTTTCTGCTTCTTATGTGGTAAGAATCCTGTCATTGAATTCAGCTAGAAATGGCTGTTTGGTGTAAATAGGTTGAAGACTGTGGGTCATAAAATAGGGCCACCATTTTGATGGATATAGAACAGTGAGGTAAATAATCTGAAGTTCCAGGTTTACAAACAATTCCTTAAAGCTGATCTCCAAGCTCTTCCAATAGTTTTTATCATATTGTCTGTTCATTAAATTTCCTACATTCCATTAATGTTCATTAAATTTTAAATTAAATGGTATCTACATTTTGTTCATTTCTTGCCCACACATCCCTCAAACGTCCTTCAAAGTTGACCTCCAGATAGTTCACAAACATATAAAATAATTTGAAATGACCATTAGTAATTTCAAAGTCAAAATCATGGGAAGGGAAAAAAAGCAATAAACTCAAGTCCGAGTGGTTTTCCTAAGTTATCTGCTCTTGAAATGTATAGGACTGACTTCCATGTAAATATGTTTAGAATTGAGCTGAAGGAGTCTATTGTTATTCCATACTACACTCTTACAAAGATTTATTAGCTAATACATTAACCTGCAAGAGACACTTCAAAAACATGTCTGGAATGTCTGTGCTTAATGGATTTTAAGCCATTTTCTCTAAGGAGAAAGCAGGTTTATTTGATTCATTAAAAATCAGGTGCAGGTAAAATTTTGACTTTGGAAAGAAAGAAAAAGATTTTTAACTGAGATAAGTTACTCTTCCATATCCCACTTCTTTTAAATGGGCAGATGAAGAAAGAAAACTGACTAAAACCATAAATGTGATTCATAAGGAAGCAAACAGTTCTACAGTTTAAAAAGCTAGGTGATCTTTTTTTTAAAAAAAAAAAAAGGCTTCTGAGAGTATTTATTCCACATGGCCATCAAATAAATGTCTTATATATTTAGCATCTCTGATTTGATGTTTTAATTGCAGAGAGGAATACGTTAATATCCTATATGCAATTAAGTTTATTATCTCCTTTATCAAATCCAGATTTAAGCCATTGATGATATCCGTGCAGCATCATAGCCCTGGCTGCAAAAAAAAACTGCAGAAAAAATATATTTTAAAAGTGTATGTTAATGAAATTAGATTCATTATGTTTTGACAAAGCATGCCTGCCAAAAAGACAGTCGCCTTTTATCTGCTAGGTCCTGTTTTCAACTTCCCAGGTTCTGATGTGGGGGGGAGTGGGGAGTTGAGAGATACTTGAACCTCTAGTGATATAGGGAGGCTGTGTTCACAAAATGTTTCACTCTGAAAGGCTGCATTTGTTCATGTTTTCCTTGGCTAGAAGTTGTTCTTGAACAGCAATGCTGTGTCTCATCTCTGTTTTTGTTTATGTACCATGCACTCTTGAAGGGCAGATGCATTCTCTTTCTTCTTTAATTAATTGACTTGCCATTTCCCTTACTATAATTTCTTCAGAACCACCCAAGTTCAACTGTTATAGTAATAGTAGCAGCCATAGCAATAGCGCTTAGACTTATATACCGCTTCACAGTGCTTTACAGCCCTCTCTAAGCAGTTTACAGTCAGCATATTGCCCCCAACAATCTGGGTCCTCATTTTACCCACCTCGGAAGGATGGAAGGCTGAATCAATCTTGAGCCTGGTGTGACTCGAACTGCCGAACTGCTGGTGGTCAGCAGTCAGCAGAGTTACCTTGCATTCTAACTGCTGGGCCACCAAGGCCATAGTTACAGAGGAAGTAATATTCATACTAACAATAACACAAAAAAACAGCAATAGCCTTAATCAGCAGTTTCAGGAGATTCTTTAAAAATCCCATTCCCCCTTTTTTAATGCATTGATCCTGCATGTATCCACAAAAAGGCAAAGCTTTGATTTTGTTATTACGATGCCATTCTCACCTACCCTACCCTGTGGATGACAGTAAAGTTTCCTCAAATCAAGCTTGACATTCATGGACATTTCCATGGTGTGTTCCCAAAATTGGGTTGTCCTTGGCTTCTTCTGGATGTTGCTTTGATTCTTATGATCTGGTGTTTCTCAACCCTGAAAATTCCAGCAATTCTGAGAGTCCACACATCTTAAAGTTGCTAAGGTTGAGAAAAATTGTTCTAATCTAGTCTACAGATATCTCCTATTCAAGTACTATCCCAGCCAAGCCTTGCTTAGTTTCCCAAGTTCAATGAGACTGGCTAGGGCTGTGCCTGCTGACACATTGACAGCAGAACCTCAGTTTAGAACTGACAGTTCATTCGCAGTGCAAGATGATGAGCTGCTTTGCCTGAAATATTTTGCAACTGCTCTTTTGTTTCCTAGTGAAATATTATAAAGAATGTAAAGAACAACCAGTTTGTGAAGTCCGTCACCATATGCTGAGCTGAGTTTAGACTTCATCTCACACATAATGCAATTAAACTGCTTTTCATTTTCTGCTTTACGAATGCGTTGAAACGTATTTGAAACGGGGCTTTTAAAATTAGCCATGTGCTTAAATGCACTGCTGAACTTCAATTTAATTCTGGCAGAGTGAACTTTTTTAAAAGATCAAAGGCCAGGACACCCAAAGTCTTACCTTGGAGCATCTGCAGAAAGGAGCTGGGAGGAAGTACAGCTTTAACATATGGTAATCAAGTCAGTTAAAACCTGTTCCCATGATTCAGAAAACCATAGATATTTGAAAGAAACCACACTTGTCTTCTGCTTTCAGGTTTAAATTCACAGAAGTGGTGAACTGAAGTTGACAGTAGACCCAGGGGTGAGCTGTTGGGAGTTCACACGGGTTCGGGCGATCCTCTAGCTAGGATTCTGCGCAGTTCGGCCAACCCCCAAATGCCACCCTGGCTTGTTTGCCTGTGTGTGCATTTGTGTAATGTTGTGTTTGCTAACAATTTGTAATATAAAAGGGTTTGGATAGTGATATAGATATTCAGTAATGATTTCCTGGAAATTTGCAAGGAAAGAGTTGAGTTTAAGTCTATACCTCCCTTCATAGCTAATGGGATTCAAGAATTATTTTACATGTCCAACTTTGAAAGACAATGAGTGTGTTTCCATTACTGTCACATCCAGTTCAATTCAAAGTATGCTTTGAACTAATGCAGTATTTCTAATAAATAGAAGGGCTAGAATAGGCATAAACTTTAAAAGCAAAGGAATATATGTAAGTGGAAAAATTTTTAAAGACCCTGGGAACCCTTAAAATAATTTTCTAGCCCTACCACCAAGAACCTAATGACAGTTGACTATCTACTTGTGAAATTGCCTGAAGAGAAACATTTACACACTTCTGGCAAATCATCTGAGATGTTAGTGAGAGGTGATCTTAGTCAGAGCTACATGGCAGCCAATAAGAACAATTTTGTTCATCTGAATCCAGATGATGGATGACGATCAGAAGAACACTGAGTGCCACTGCAGAAGTGGTAGGGGCCCAGACTTACTTCCCGTCCTAGAATGAGTGTTAAGGATTGCCTGCTGGATGGTGCGGGAGCTGTGGGAGGGGTTGTGGGATCTATGGTAGCAGGGGAGGGCCGGAGCATTACGATCACTATGGGGAGGGGCAGGTATGACGGGAACTTCAGGGCTGGCCATTACTGGGGAAGGAGGGTTCGCTACATCACAGAGATCCCTCCTTCCGGCCCTGTTAGTTCCACTCCAGGGCCAGGTGGCGAGAATTGTCAGTGCCCTGGTCTCAGGCTGTTGTTGCTAAATGCCAGGTCTGTGGTTCACAAAGCTCCCCTTGTCCGGGACCTAATTTTAGACGAGGGGGCAGACCTGGCATGTATTACTGAGACCTGGCTGGGCCCAGAGGGAGGAGTCCCCCTCACTGAAATGTGCCCAGAAGGTTTTCAGGTGCTTCATCAGCCGCGATCCCAGGGAAGGGGTGGAGGAGTGGCTGTCATCGTCCGAGGGTCTTTAGTTCCTCGTAGGATCCCTGCTCCGGAGTTTGTCGGGTGTGAGTCCCTGTTGATGAAGCTGGACCTTGGTGGTCAAGTGGGTCTGTTGCTAACGTACCTACCTCCCAACAGCGTTGCAACAGCCCTCCCCTCACTCCTCGAGACAGTAGCCGAGTTGGTGGTGGAGTTCCCCAGGCTTATGGTTCTGGGGGATTTCAACCTGCCTACACTTGGTGAACGCTCTGATGGGGCGCAGGAGTTCATGGCTTCCATGACAGCCATGGACTTGACCCAAGTAATTCGAGGTTCGACTCATTCAGCGGGTCACACACTTGACCTTGTGTTTCTGTCGGAGCAGTGGAGATGTGATCTAGAGTTGAAGGGCATTAATAGCAATAGCAATAGCAGTAGACTTATATACCGCTTCATAGGCCTTTCAGGCCTCTCTAAGCGGTTTACAGAGAGTCAGCATATTGCCCCCAACAATCTGGGTCCTCATTTTACCCACCTCGGAAGGATGGAAGGCTGAGTCAACCCTGAGCCGGTGAGATTTGAACCGCTGACTTGCTGATCTAGCAGTAGCCTGCAGTGCTGCATTTAACCACTGCGCCACCTAGGCTCTAAAACCTTGCCCTTGTCATGGTCTGATCACTTCCTGCTGAGGCTTGACTTTCGGAGGCCAATCCCCCACTGTAGGGAGGAGGAACCGATTAGGTGGTTCCGCCCCAGACGCCTGATGGACCCAATGGGGTTTCAGACGGCGCTTGGAGAAATACCTGACACTATCGTCCACAATCCGGTGGAGTCCTTAGTCGCTGCTTGGAATATAGCGGCGATGGGGGCTCTAAACCGGATTGCGCCTTTGCGACCTCTCCGAGGCGGCGGATCCAGGAGGGCTCCTTGGTTCACCAAGGAACTCCAGGAGATGAAATGCCAAAAGAGACGCCTAGAGCGCCGCTGGAGGGCCAGTAAATCTGAGTCAGACCAAGCACTGATGAGAGCCTTTATTAGAGCCTGTCTCATGGCAATACGGGTGGCGAAATGTTCGCATTTTGCCACCCTTATTGCATCCGCCGAATCGCACCCAGCCGCCTTGTTTAGAATAACCCGCTCCCTCTTGAAAGGGAGGGATGCGGGTGACCCTCTACAGGGTAGAGCTGAGGAATTTGTTCAGTATTTGATGGATAAAGTCGCTCGGATTCGGACAGAGCTGGACTCCAATTGCACGATACCAGCCGAGGTACCGGGGGAGGGTCTTGAGCATGCTTTATGGATTGAGTTTCAACGGGCTTCTCCTGATGAAGTGGACAAGGCCATGGGAGCGGTGAGTGCCTCCACTTGTATACTGGACCCATGTCCCTCCTGGCTGGTCTCGACAAGCAGGGAGGTGACACGCGGCTGGATCCAGACGATTGTGAACACCTCTCTCCGGGAGGGAATCTTCCCACCCCTCCTAAATGATGCGGTGGTGGGACCCCTCCTGAAGAAATCGTCTTTGGACCCAGCCATTTTGAGCAACTATCGTCCAGTCTCCAACCTTCCCTTTGTAGGGAAGGTTGTTGAGAAAGTGGTGGCCTCTCAACTCCGACGGTCCTTGGATGAAGCCGATTATCTAGACTCTTTTCAGTCGGTTTTCAGTCCTGGTTACAGCATGGAAACTGCTTTGGTCGCGCTGATCGATGATCTCTGGCGGGCCAGGGATAGGGGTCACCCCTCTATCCTTGTGCTTCTTGACCTCTCAGCGGCCTTTGATACCATCGACCATGGTATCCTTCTGCGACGGTTGCGAGAGGTGGGGGTGGGAGGCACCGTTTTGCGTTGGTTCTCCTCCTACCTCTCGGACAGGTCGCAGTCGGTGTTGGTCGGAGGGCAGAGATCGACCCCAAGGCCCCTCAAGTATGGGGTGCCGCAGGGTTCGGTCCTGTCCCCCCTCCTATTTAACATCTACATGAAGCCGCTGGGTGAGATCATACGCCGGCACGGGGTTAAGTATCACCAATATGCAGACGATACGCAGCTGTATCTGTCTGCCCCGTGCCAACTCAGCGAAGCAGTAGAAGTGATGTGCCAGTGCCTGGAGGCTGTTAGAGTCTGGATGGGAGTAAACAAGTTGGCACTCAATCCAGACAAGACCGAGTGGCTTCTGATGTTCCCTCCCAACTGTTCCATCTCTCAGGCTGGGGGGGGCAAAATTATATGCCCCTCAGAGAGGGTTCACAATTTGGGAGTCCTCCTGGACCCACAGCTGACTCTAGAACACCATCTGTCGGCTGTGACCAGGGGGACCTTTGCCCAGGTTCACCTGGTGCACCAATTGCGACCCTACCTGGATCGGGGGGCCCTTCAGACAGTCACTCATGCCCTTGTGACCTCAAGACTGGATTATTGTAATGCGCTCTACATGGGGCTGCCCTTGAAGAGTGTTCGAAGACTCCAATTAGTCCAGAATGCAGCCGCGCGAGCGATTGTGGGTGCACCAAGGTACACCCATGTTACACCTATCCTCCACGAGCTGCACTGGCTACCTATTAGTCTCCGAATCCGCTTCAAGGTGCTGGTCACTACCTATAAAGCCCTACATGGCATCGGACCTGGGTACCTGAGAGACCACCTCCTGCCGATTACCTCTCTCAGACCAATTAGATCGCACAGGTTGGGTCTCCTCCGGATTCCATCTGCCAGCCAATGTCGGCTGGCGACTCCCCGGGGGAGAGCCTTCTCTGTTGCACCTCCGGCCCTCTGGAATGAGCTCCCTGTTGAGATCCGGATCCTTACTACCCTCCCGACCTTCCGCAAAGCCACCAAGTCCTGGCTGTTCCAGCAGGCTGGGGGGAGCTGAGAAGCATCTACCTCCATAGAAATTGTGAATGTTGGTTTTGTTTTTAATATGTTGTCTTTGTCTTGTTCCCCCCTTTCCCTTGTCTTTTGTGAGCCGCCCGGAGTCCTCCGGGAGTGGGCGGCATACAAGACAAATAAATAATAATAAAACATGTATAAAAGTGTATACTAATTTTAACTGCTGATCATTGGCCCATAGGATCACAATGAATCAGAGGCTGAATGGATAACTCATCCACAACACAATTCTTACATTGATTGATTAGACCTGGGAACTTTTGTGCTTCCTTTTAATGCTTATGATTTCATGAAAAGATTATGTGGTTAATCTTTGGTGAGATTCACAGCCTTTGGGACTGGTTGGTAGCTCAACAGCTTGAGTCCTAACGAAGAACCTAGGAACTGTTAAGGTAACATCAGAGGATGTAAGCTGTTCCAAGTAGGGTGGTTTTTTGTAGAATCAGAATATTCAAGTCTGATAAATTTTAAATTTTCAAATAGCGAGGTAGCCCTTTAAGTATTGCTCCAAGGGCTCCAATTACAATCGGGACAATGCACGATTTTTTTTCCTACAGTCTCTCAACTTCAATTTGCAAGTCCCGGTACTTTGTGATTTTTTCTTGCTGTTTATCTTCAATTCGTGCATCTCCAGGTATTGCAATGTCAATGAACAATACTTTTTTCTTTTCAACTATTGTTATGTCAGGTGTGTTGTTGGCCAAGTGCCTGTCAGTCTGAATTCTGAAGTCCCACAAGATCTTGACTTTCTCATTCTCTAAAACCTTCTGAACCTCATGTTCCCAGTGGTTTTTGCTGTACTCAAATCCAAACTTTTGGCACAATTTCCAGTGAATGATCTTAGCAACGCGGTCATGGCGTTGTAGGTAGTCAGTTTGTGAAATTTTGCTGCACCCACTGATCAAGTGGTCGACTGTCTCATCTTTCTCATTACAGAGGTGACATTTGCTGTTGGTGGTAACATGCTGAATTTTTACCTTCATGCAGTTTGTGGCTAAGACTTGTTCTTGAGCTGCCAAAATAAAGTCTTCTGTTTCTTTTTTCAGTGCTCCTGATCTTACCAGTTCCAAGTTAGCTTTTGGTCAGCTTTGCCTTCAATACTTTTCAAGTATTGGCAATGCATAGCTTTGTTTTTCCAATTTTCAGCTCGATTCTCAATTACTTCTTTCTTATATTCAGCTTTTGACTTAATTGTCTTTAAAAGGCCTCCTTTATTTACTTCCTTAATCATTGGTTCTTCACTTTTCTGGATGTAATCATTCAAGCTGTGTTTTTCTTCATCCACAGTCTGTTTTACTTGTAGGAGTCCTCAACCACCCTCTGCTCTTGGTAGATATAATCGGTCAACATCACTTTTAGGGTGCAAAGCATGATTCATTGTCATAAGCTTCCCTGTTTTTCTGTCCAAATTGTCCAACTCCATCTGGGTCCAATCAATGATTCCTGCAGAGTATCAGATCACAGGTATAGCCCAGGTATTTATGGCTTTTATGATGTTTCCTCCACACAATTTGGACTTTAATATCTTGCGAATTCATCGAATGTACTTGGCTGAAGTTAATTCCTTGACTTTATTATGCATTAAGTCAGAGGCCTCTAAAATCCCCAAGTACTTGTAGCCTTCTTCTGGTTTTACTGCCTTTATCATTTCTTCAAGTTCTATTCCATCATCTTCTATGACCTTGCCTGCTTTGATTGCCATTGTTGCACATTTGTCAATTCCAAACTGCATACCAATGTCTTGACTAAATTCTTTTGTGCTTTCAATTAATAAATTCAGTTCAGCTTTTGTTTTACCAAACAGCTTCAAATCATCCATGTACAGGTGATAAGTAGCACCTGGAAGCGCACCCGGAGATCGACAGGCAGCCAGTGCAGCTCGCGGAGGATAGGTGTAACGTGGGTGAAGCAAGGTGCACCCACAATCGCTCTCGCGGCCGCTTTCTGGACTAGCTGAAGTCGCCGAATGCTCTTCAAGGGCAGCCCCATGTAGAGCACATTACAGTATTCCAGCCTAGAGGTCACAAGGGCACGAGTGACTGTTGTGAGGGCCTCCCGGTTCAGGTAGGGACGCAACTGGTGTACCAGGCGAACCTGGGCAAATGCCCCCCTGGTCACAGCTGACAAATGATGTTCGAAGGTCAGCTGTGGGTCCAGGAGGACTCCCAAGTTGCGAACCCTGTCTGAGGGGCGTATAATTTGACCCCCGAGCCTGAGAGATGGAACACTTGGCCAATTCGCGGGAGGGAAACACAGCAGCCACTCGGTCTTTTCTGGATTGAGCACAAGCTTGTTGACCCCCATCCAGTCTTTAACAGCCTCCAGACCCTGGCTCATCACATCCATCGCTTCGTTGAGTTGGCACGGGGCGGACAGATACAACTGGGTATCGTCCGCATATTGGTGGTATTTTATCCCGTGCCGTCGAATGATCTCACCCAGCGGTTTCATGTAGATGTTGAAAAGTAAAGGGGACAGGACCGAACCCTGCGGCACCCCATATGTTAGGGGCCTAGGGGTTGATCTCTGCTCCCCAACTAACAACGACTGCGACCTGTCCGAGAGGTAGGAGGAGAACCACTGTAGAACAGCGCCTCCCACCCCCACCTCCCGCAGTCGTCGCAGAAGGATACCATGGTCGATGGTATCGAAAGCCACTGAGAGGTCAAGGAGTACCAGGATGGAGGCGTGGCCTCCATCCCTGGCTCTCCAAAGATCATTGGTCAACGCGACCAAAGCGGTTTCTGTGCTGCAGCCAGGTCTGAAGCCTGACTGGAAAGGATCGAGATAACTGGCTTCCTCCAAGGACCGCTGGAGCTGAAAGGCCACCACCTTCTCAACAACCTTCCCCACAAAGGGGAGGTTGGAGACCGGACGATAGTTATTTAAAACAGCTGGATCCAAGGATGGTTTCTTCAGGAGGGGTCTCACCACCGCCACCTTTAAAGCAGGGGGAAAGACCCCCCTCCCGAAGAGAGGCGGTAACAACCACCTGGATCCAGCCTCGTGTCACCTCTCTGCTGTTGACAACCAGCCAAGAGGGGCACGGGTCCAGCACACATGTGGAGGCTCCTACAGCTCTCATCACCTTGTCCACATCCTCAGGGGTAACAGCTTGAAACTCAACCCAGTGATGGCTTACCAGATCATCCCTTAGTGCCTCGGCTGGTTCTGCAGGATTGGAGCCCAGGTCCGCCCGGAACCGAGCAACCTTGTCTGAGAGGAACTGGACGTAATCCTCAGCCCTACCCTGCAGCGGATCGCCTGTATCCCTCCTATTTAGGAGGGAACGGGTTATCCTAAACAGGGCGGCTGGGCACGACTCAGCAGACGCAACCAGAGAGGCAATGTATGTTCTCTTAGCCATCCTAATTGCCCGAATGTACTCTCTGGTGCAGGTTGTTAAACGTGCTCGGTTCGGTTCGGATTTACTGGTCCTCCATAAGTGCTCTAGGCATCTCATTTGGTACTTCCTCTCCCGGAGTTCCTCAGTAAACCAAGGAGCCCTCCGGGATCCACTGCCTCGGAGCGGCCGTAAAGGCGCAATCCGGTTAAGAGACTTCGTCGCTGCCAAGTGCCAGGCAGCAACCAGAGTCTCTGCCGGACTGCGGGCGAGAGTATCAGGAATAACCCCAAGTTCCGTCTGGAACCCCAAAGGGTCCATAAGTCATCTGGGGCGGAACCACCTGGTCGGCTCCTCCTCCCTACAGTGGGGGTTTGGTCTCCAAAAGTCAAGCCTCAATAGGTAGTGGTCTGACCATGACAGGGGCAAGATCTCACTACCCCTCAGACCAAGATCACAATTCCACTGCTCCCAGAGGAATACGAGGTCGAGCGTGTGACCCGCTGAGTGGGTCGGTCCTCGGATTACTTGGGTCAAGCCCATGGTTGTCATGGAAGCCATGAACTCCTGCGCTCCGTCAGAGTGACCACCGAGCGAAGGCAGATTGAAATCCCCCAGAACCATAAGTCTGGGGAACTCAACTGCCAGCTCGGCTATCGACTCGAGGAGCGAGGGGAGGGCTGCTGCAACACAGTTGGGAGGCAGGTACGTTAGCAGCAAGCCCACTTGACCCTTGAGGTCCAACTTCACCAGCAGGGACTCACACCCGACAAGCTCCGGAGAAGGGATCCTACGAGGTACTAGAGACTCTCGGATAACAATGGCCACACCCCCACCCCTTTCCTGGGCCCGCGGCTGATGAAGCACCTGAAAGCCCTCTGGGCACATCTCTACGAGGGGGACTCCTCCCTCCGGGCCCAGCCAGGTTTCAGTAATACATGCCAGGTCTGCCCTCTCGTCTAAAATTAAGTCCCGAATGAGAGGAGCCTTATGAACTACAGACCTGGCATTTAGCGACAGCAGTCTGAGACCAGAGTCCTGGTTACTCACACCATCTGGCCTTGGAGTGGGGCTCATAGGGCCGGAAGGAGGGATCTCTGTGACGTAGCGAGCCCTCCTTCCCCGGTAATGGCCAGCCCTAAAGTCCCCGCCATATCTGCCCCTCCCTGTTATGACCGTAATGCTCCGGCCCACTCCCGTGTCCATAGTCCCATCAACCACCCCTATGGTTCCCGCATTCCCCGACAGGCCCTCCGAATCAAACACACTCATTTGTTCACTCAAGCAGTCCCCACATAATAATTAAAAACACATAAAATACAACAATAATGGGGTAATAAAAAAGTGGGATCATTCATTCACACATGCAAGTCCCATACACTCACCACAATTAAAAATTGCGCAGCGTGCGAAGGTCGTACAAGAAAACCCAGCCACAATCCACAGATGGTATACAGAGGGGGAGGATAACGTTTCCCCCCTCTAGTAAAGCTGAAAAAAAGTGCGAAATTTTCAGTCCTTTCTTTGCAAGTTCATATCCATAGTTCATCTTCTTCAAAATGATTGTCAGTGGTAGCATTGAGAGTATAAAAAGTAGGGGTGAAGGGGAATCACCCTGGAAAATGCCTCGTTTAATTTCAATTTCACTAAGTACTTCTTCATTACTTATAAGCTTCATTTTCCAGAGGTTCATTGAAGTTTCCATGAATTTTTGTATGTTGCTGCTGATGCCAAAGATTTTCAAGCATTTCTTGATCCAACTATGGGGAACTGAATCAAATGCTTTCTTATAGTCTATCCAAGCCATGAACAGGTTGGTTCGTCTTTTCTTCTTTAGGATTTGTTTGTCAATCAGCAGTTGGTCCTTTGTTCCTCTTGAATTTTTGCAGCATCCTTTCTGTTCTACAGGAAGCAAGTTATTTCTTTCCAAGTATCTATAAATTTGGTTTGCAATGATACCAGTAAGGAGCTTGTATGTTGTTGGCAAACAGGTGATTGGTCTATAGTTTCCAGGATCCTTTCCTTTTTCTTTATCTTTTTGGATCAAAAATGTCCTTCCAGTTGTCATCCATTCATCATTTTCAGGTGTTTTTAAGATCTGGTTCATTTGGGCTGCCAATCTTTTGTGCACACTTGTAAGTGCCTTTAACCAGAAGCTATGTAACTCATCTGGTCCAGGTGCACTCCAGTTCTTCACTTTTCTTGACTGGCTTTGCACCATTTCTTTTGTTATTTTCACATCTTCCATTTTATGCACTTTAATAGAATCCTCAATCTGTTTGATCCATTTTGCATTTCTGTTGTGCTTCTTGATGTTTTCCCACAAATTCTTCCAGAATTTCAGAGCTTTCTCTTTATTAGGCTTTTTATTTGTTGTTACTCCATCTCCACTTTCTAAGCTCTTATAAAACTGGTGCTGATTTGCTCTGAACTGTGAGTTTTCCTTGTATTGAGTTACTCGGTTTTCATATCTTTTAATCTTTTCAGCAAAGGCAACAACCTCTGCTTCAGCTCTTCAATTACTATCACAATCTCTTTATTCTCTAAATCGTATCTTGTTTCCAGCTGCTTTTGACCTGCTTGTTCTTTAGTTGACCTTGCCTTAGGTTCTTCAAGTTGCTCAAGTCTCCACTAAAATTTTTGATCTTCAATTCCAACCAAATTTTCCATTTAGGCTTCCTCTTCTTGCCTCTTTGGTTCTTTTGTATTTTCAAACCCAATTCTTTGGTAGTTATGAAGGCTTATGCATACATCAGCTGGTTTGTTTCAGCTAATGTAGGGTTTGAATGGTTTGCACAGCCACATTGACCTTTTTTAGTACCTTTCTCAATTCTTTCTGGTTCACTTGGTTCAGCTTTGGCAAACGTGTTCTTTCAGCATCTTTCATTTGATGCTTTATTTTCTCAGCTAATTGAACAATATCTGTTGGTGTTTGTTCTTCAGTGCTTCTTTGTTCTTTATCTTCATCCATTTCAGCATCCTCTTCCTTCCTTTCTTCCTCAGTTTGCTTTTGAGTCTGCAAATCATTCTTGATGTTACTCTTCTTTGTTGGTATACTCAGACCATTAGTTGCTTTCTCTTCGATTCTTATTAATTCTGCTGTGGCAAAAAATTTGTGGCTTAGAATTACACATCGTTGGTCCATTAGCCTTTGTTCACTGATATCACAGTCCATGTGGTTCACCTTCCAAATCTGATACATTTGTTTTTGAAATCCACGTTTTGCTGGCTCAGACTGATAGTAAGCTTTCATAATAGAGATGTTTTCTTCCTGAGTCCAAATTTTTCGCTTTTTCGCTTTTTTTTCCAGTAACTTTTCAGCTCCATGCCCTGGTTGCCTAGCAGAGGGAGCTGAGTCCCGTAGCTCATTTTGCACAGAATGCTCAGGAGCCATAGCATCCAACAGAATCCTTGTTAATATGGGTGATGGTTCAGGTGGCATAAATTTCATTTTTTCCGTATTCACCATATTTGAATGGGTTGTGGAGCAAATTTTGTCTGGCTCTTCATTTAAGACCTGTCTGATATGGTTGTACCTGTTCAGCATATCCTTTAGAATCATTAGAGCACACAAGCCCCTCCACCCCCTCCATGACAAGGTAAAGCTCCCTCGAAGAGGTTGTTGTTGTTGTTGTTTTTGTTGTTATTGTTATTATTATTTTGTGAGATTCACAGCCTTTGGGACTGGTTGGTAGCTCAACAGCTCAAGTCCTAACCAAGGATTTAGGAATTATTAAGGTATTGTCGGAGGATATAAGCTGTTCCAAGTAGGATGGTTTTTTGTAGAATCAAAATGTTCAAGTCCGATAAATTTTAATTTTCCAAATAGCGAGGTAGCCCTTTAGGTACTGCTCCAAGGGCTCCAATTACAATCGGGACAACACATTATTTCTTTTTCCACATTGGCTCAACTTCAATTTTTATTTTATTTTTTACTACTACTACTACTACTACTACTACTACTACTACTACTACTACTATTATTTCAGGTATCCATGTGTCTATACCATGTCTATGCTTTATATAACCAGCAACTTGAACATATTCTACTTTTGATGCAATAGATGCCATAAAATTTGGAGCCACTTAGCAATCAATACTTAGTTTGAGGGATATCTCCCTTGTAGTATTATTTTGCTTGCAATGCATCAGGGATTCTGGAAATGTTCTTTCTGCTTCATAACATCCAAAGATGATAGGCAGAATGCATTCTTCTACTATCATTGCCTTTGTCAAAAGTGAAAGAAACACTTACATAAATCTTTTTGCTTGTTCTCAGGACCCCAGTCAATAAGCCTGCCCTTTGTTATTTGTGTTTCTGCTGACCAGAGAGAGAAGGCGCTTCTCATGGAAAATTTAATAAGGCCTCAGGAGAAGCTAAACAGAACAAATGCATCAAAACTATTTGTGAAAATATCCTACAGCCAAAGCCAATCAGTGTTTTGAACAGTTATTCCAATGAAAGAGTCAGAATGGATATAAATGTAAGAAAATAGCCCAGAAACTGAGAAATAACAGCTGGAAATCTTTTCACAGCCTAAGGTCATAGTCAAACAAAGACATGCAATGCATAGAATATATAAACTTTTGTCATCAAGGCCTTACATGGTACAACAAAGGTCCTGTGATTTTGGGTGTTTAGCTTTAGAATTTAATCAAAAGTACATAATACAATAAAACCAATGAGTATCAGGATCTAATACAAATCTTGCATAATCACATCTGGAGAAGAATTAAGAGAGTTCATGAAACTGCTTATTATATAAAGCACCCCATACATACATTCTGCAAATGTGTAGGACAACAGCTTACATCATTCATAATAAAGAGGCTGTTTTACCATGCTGGTAGGAATTTTGGGAACTGTGATTCAGCGCATTTGAACAATGGCAGGTTGAAAAGCTGGTTATGGTTTAGGTCTTCAGAGAAGAGGGAGTCAACCTATTTTCCAGAAGATAAGACAAGAAACAATGAATGGAAACTAATCAAGGAGAGAAGCAATCTAGAACTAAAGAGAAATTTCCTAACCGTGAGAACAATTAACCAGTGGCACGACTTGCCTTCAGAAGTTGTGGGTGATCTATCATTGGAGGTTTTATGATCCTTCTTTTTCTTCTCAGCAGAGGAGAACATACTTGTATGCATTCAGGCAATGAAGAAAAAAGTGATATGGTAGAATAAATGTTTTTGTCAATGTTTGTTTGTATGTATGTAGTATGGCTTCTCACTCCAATAACTTTGGAAATAAGAGTAATAATAGGAAATCCTTGGGCTTTAAAAATCTTACAGGGTGATGAATAAAAATATCAGTAAATAGTGCTAGATTGGTAATAGTTTATGCATCTCCATTTTGATTATTTACCATAAATCCTTACTCAGGTTTAAATATGCACAGTATAAAGTAATGTGCTTAAATCTTGTCGGTTAATATTTGTTGTGATGTGTGTTCTGGAATATATCCATTCTGCCTTATCTTACTAGACAGAGATAATCTATTAGAGATAGGGGATCCCTGAAGGAACCAGGTCTTCTGCCATGAAGGGCTTGATAGATAGTAACCACTACCTTAAATTGTTCTGAAATCTCATGTCTTATATTGAGAAATATGACTTCTCTTCTCTTGTATCCCTTGTATTAATTTTGTTTCCCATCTTCTTCTTTAAAGTTCTATTGCCATTGGTTTTTATCACCTCTATTCAGTCAATCATTCTAAGGCTGATAAGCATATTCCAGATCTCCTCAAAGAGATATTCTTGCCACTTCCTCCTGACAAAACTAATTTTTCATAATATATTTTGAAATCCCTCTTCAGTGCCTCCTGTCTGGACATCGCTTGGTGAGGCACAACTAAAGTGAGAGAGTGAGCTAGACATAGATGTGGACCTATACATAGACATAGACAGATGTATTATGCTAAGAGCTATAAGAAGAAATACTACAATGAAAAATAAATTAAAAATAAAAATAATACCAAAATTATTCAAATGTATGTTTGTGGTAATCACAAGACACTCTTGTTAAACATTCTTCTTTTATTTATTTAGCCTGGGAGTAGGAATAATTTGTTAGTTGCCACATGCCATCTGAGCATATGTCCATATACCCAATGATCATAAGATATTGGAATCAAAGTTTTAGTAGACAACATCTTGAAAATGGTGATTTTAAGAAAAAAAGATGACTGCTAGAGAATCTGTTGATTACTCGTAATTAAATCACACTGAAATGCAGAAGATCTAGAGCCTAGGAAAAGAACTTATTCTCTCCAGAAGACCAAAGTTCATCAAGAGGTCTTGAATAATCCCTTTTATAGTCTTCCACACAGATGATTGTGTAGAAAACAATAGGTCTGGACATGTTGCTTTTTCTGACTTCCGGTGGGCCTGGTAGGTCCATTTTCATTTCGTTTCATTTCGTTTCATTTAATTTATTTGTATGCCGCCCTTTTCCCTGAAGGGACTCAGGGCAGCTCACAACTCAAAAGGGAGGGGAAATACAAACAGAGTAACAAAAAATAAAACCATACATAGTTAAAAGCACAACAATCATACCATTCGAAGTGGGGCAACGAGTCTTTAGCCCCAGGCCTGTCGGAACAGCCAGGTTTTAAGGGCTATGCGGAAGGCCTGGAGGGTGGTGAGGGTACGAATCTCCACGGGGAGTTCGTTCCAGAGGGTCGGAGCAGCCACAGAGAAGGCTCTCCTCCGGGTAGTCGCCAGTCGACACTGGCCGGCGGATGGAATTCGGAGGAGGCCTAGTCTGTGGGATCTAATTGGTCTAGTGGAGGTAATTGGCAGTAGGCGGTCTCTCAAGTACCCAGGTCCAATACCATGGAGGGCTTTGTAGGTGACGACGAGCACCTTGAAGCGTACCCGGAGATCAACAAGCAGCCAGTGCAGCTCGCGGAGGATAGGTGTTATGTGGGTGAACCGAGGCGCACCCACGATCGCTCGCGCGGCTGCATTCTGGACAAGCTGAAGTCGCCGAATACTCTTCAAGGGCTGCCCCATGTAGAGCACGTTGCAGTAATCCAGTCTGGAGGTCACAAGGGCATTTTTCACCCTCCCCAGGCTCCAGAAGCTTTCAGGGAAGCCTCCGGAAGATGAAAAACGGCCAAAAATCAAGGCCGCTGGAGCTGATAGGGCAACGCCTCACGTGCTCTCAGAAATGGTTCCATGTGCCATGTGTGACACGCGTGCCATAGGTTTGCCATCACGGGTCTATTTGCATGCTAGTTCTGGCACAGATTTGAAACCCAGCACTAGCTCTTGTAGTTTAGTAGTTCCTCAGAAAAGATAGGGCAGCAGATTGACTGCCTCAGAGATTATTCTAAGCACTAACTACAGCTGTTCTAATCAATTTTTAAAGTTTTTGCCTCCATCATGTTTCTTCCGACAAAATTATAATTACAATCAATTTGGAATTTCAACATGATCTTGCCATTTCAACAGAGTTTATGTGTCTAAATATAATTGGGACTTTATTTTCACAAGTGATGGTCACAGAATAGATTCAGTAAGCATGTTCCTGATCTACCTTCATCACATATTCTTTGCACACATTTTTGTCATATCTAAAAAGGCTACTATTATAGTACAGAGGAGGAGGATCATAATGTACTCCTTCTCAAGTTTGTTGTGAGGACAAATGTGGAATATAAAAAAGTTTTCCTGGCAAAGACACCACATTTTAATAAAAATGAACCATAAGCTGCATGTCTGTGATGTGGTTCAATACCTATGGATTTTAAAGTCTTTTTTTAAGCATGAGACTGATCTTCCAGAGACTTTTTTTTTTTTTGCTTTTAAGAAGTTGTCACAAGTTGCTTGGTGCATTTTGAAATAGTATTTCAAATCACAAAATAATGTTATAATTCCACTAGCTATTTTGGGCCTCTTTGTCCGGTAGTATTAGCATTGATTCTTTATTGATTAGCCCTTGGGCCATATCCAGGTGCAAAGTTCCAGAAACAAATTATTACTAAAATTTGATAAAAGCAATTTAAAATTAAATTTGATAAAATAGAATTTAAAATGGAATTGGAATAAAATACGATTTAAAATGGAATTAGAATAAAATACGATTTAAAATGGAATTAGAATAAAACACAGTCTAAAATGACTATAGTATAAAATGAAAACAAATCAAAATCAATTTGTAGAGAGAACACTTATGAACATTAAATAACAATTGGTAATTAGACCATGACTCAATGCCCATGATGGTACTTTGAGCAAATTTTACATCAAGGAAATAATTTCGATTTCAGATGTTTTAAATAGTTGAAAAATTCCTTCTGACTCACTTGGCTTTGCAGTATCCTAAAAAACCTAGCAAGAAACTGTAACTTTTTCACATAGTAAGTTTTTTTTTCCCATTTTCATAGCATATAATAATACCTTAAAATCCAACACCCCTCCTCCAACTTGGTAAACTCCGCTCCCTCCCACCCTCCCCCCCCAGCCCCCCCAAGCTTCCCCCCCCGACTTCCCAGAACCAATACAAGGTATAAATCTTTAACAAAAACAGTTTAAAATATACTTAAAAAGAAAGTATAAAGTTAATAAGGTCTTTGAATTGAGCTTAGCTCCTCCTTGCTAGGCTAACTATAAACAATTTGTACCATTTTTGATCTTAATCATAAGCTATCTGAAATTTCCTACACCCATATTTATTTTGAATATAGTCAATCCATTTTTCCAGTCTCGTTTATATCTCTCATTTGACAAGAAACTGTAACTTTTAATACTTTGGAAAATAAGATCATTATAAAATGGTTCAAATGGCATACACATACATATACAAATACACTTCAGTTGTGTTTCTGTGTGTGTATATTCAGTAAGGCACATGATTATGTCAATTGGCCTTTCTTACACCTTGTGTCCTTTGGAAATGCTGGGGCTGCAGAGTTCATGCTGACTGAAAAATCATAGTTCCAACACAATTGTTAAGGCACCTGGTTGGTGGCAAGCTGACATAAATAATGTGAAATTGCAATATTTATTTCCTTTATTATATTCCCTTCGTAAGATTTCAGCTTTTAAACAATCTGGTTTACCGAGCAAGAAATAAGATCATCGCCTTGTCAAGCTCATTTTGACCTCTTTCTCTTTGTCTCACTCCCTTTCCCTCAAAGGAGAGAAACTTGTTTTTAACAATATGAAAGCTGATATTCTCTGGATGCCAAATTTAACCAAATGCCAGATTGCAATCTTGTGTGACAAAAATCGCAGATGAACAGAATGGCGTACTGTGTTGTCTGTGCCGAAAAGTACTTTTTATAAAAGGCACTGAAAATCAGCAAGCATTTTGGAATTCATTTTGGTTTTCACATATTCATTTGACACATTTACATCCCACTTTCAGAGTGACACCTAAAGAGATCCTCTGATTTTATCCTCACAAGAACAGTAAATAGAGATAATGTGTACCAATTTACACCAGGAGTGTCCCTGTTGCAAGAACAATGTGAAACTTGATTAGTGTACCTGACAACATGATAAACAATCTCCAATGTTGAACCAAAGCCAATTTTGAATAATATTAGCTATTTTTCACTAAGGATGTCTTATTGAATGTGATGTCTAATGTGAACAAATTATCGTACCATACAAAAGACAAGAAGATTGTAATTCCCATGAAATTTGAGATACCCAAATGGACTGGATTGTACACAGTCTCGTCTAATCATTACTTCAGATGTGTCAGTACCAAAGCAAATAAAAATAAATACAATCCACCACCACGCCCGTCAGCAATAGAAATCTTGTTAAACAGCTTCATCTATTATAGTTTAGTCTTTCAAACCTGAGTTTTTAGAGAACTGCGGTGCTTTCATTTGTCCTTAACTGATAGCATATGATTTGTCAGAGTATTATCGTCATCCAAGACAAAAGCGGTTTGGTGTGTAGTTGAAAAGAAAAGTAGAAAGGAAAACAGGCAAACAACTCAGGAACGTTTCCCCTTTGAGCAAAACTCACACCTTATTCCCAAACCACTTTCATTTAATTTTAAAGAAGCTTTCAAACATATTTGCCTGCTTTGAGTTGGACAAGGACAGTCTAGGGAGAAATGTGTCGATCTCAAATCAGATCACACAGCCTGCATGATTTGTATCCTGCTAAGTCAATTATGGCTATTTTTACCACAGGCCCAGGGATCTATTTTGATCGTTATGCCTCGTTTGTTCCCTTTGCAGAAATACCTTGGCCAAATGGAATGTATGCCTTGGCTAAATTGCATCATTCATTATTAGGCATATGGTATATATGCTTAGGACTTAGGACAGACAAATGCATCGCACTCCCACCACTAAAAAACAATAGCAACAACAAAAACAACCTGATAGATTTCCTTAAAATTTATACCGCTAAACAAATACAGTTATCAAAATAATGGTTGTAATTTAAACAGAATTAGAATCAGCATGGTGGGAGAAATGTGATCAAATGATTCGTGTAACTGCTCAGTCGGTTGCAGAGGTTCTGCCTGTTGAGAGGTTTAGTGTTTCCCCTGAACCCTATTAACTGATCATTGTTTTTGAATTGAACACTTTTTCAAATATAGAATATTTCCAAAGAGAAGAGATAAAAGCAGATTTCAGTTGAACCTAGTGAGTGTTAGTGTTTTACAGAATGATTTGTGGGTATAAAGATTTTTTCCCCAAATTGATCTATCTGTGTTCTGCCCACCTACCATGAAACTTCGTCTAAGCTCTTTTTACAGCCTTCAACACAATTGCTTCTACCTCTTCTTCCTCTCTTCTTCCACCCCTATTTCTTGGCAGTTCTCTGTTCCTCCTATTGACCTCAGGATTCTTAGATTTTTCCAAATGGAACAGGTTTTCTGTTGTGAAACAGTTAAATGCAATGAAGAATATTTCTCAACCTCCAGACCATGGATAGCTCATATTAAATTACATTGCAATTAATTATTCAATGAAGATTGTCATTAACGTTACAGTGAAAAATATGATCAATATTGCAGCTGTCACAGATGAAAAAATTACACATATGGATGACCATCATGCCTATAATTCATTAATTGGTTTATGGACAGGCATTTTCCAGGGGGAATATCACCAAATCATGCAGTGTCCATCATTGCCAGTTATTGCAAGTCATATTGCAGAAAAGAGAGAAGTACAAATCTAGACATGCCATTTCTTATTGGAGAAATAACTTAGATCAAGAACATTACTTTAATTCTGGCAATAACTCAGACTAAATGAATTTAATTTCTCTTTAAGAGTGTGTGGATGTAGGTTATAAACTTAATTTTAACTTCTGATCATTATTTCCATTTTTGCAGCTAGAAAACTATACAATCTTTCAGCATATTTTCCAATTCAATCCAACAGAAATTTTATGAGGATGAAATGAAGTACAAGGGGTAAATCCATTCAAGACATTGTATTTCTCATGGCATTTTGCCTGAATTTTCTTTCTTCTCCTGACTGACAAAAATAGATTGAAATTATAAGAAAGGAGTCTTTAAACTGCTGTTCTGTGAAGAATTGAGATTCATCACTCCTGATAATTTGCAATAGAAGAAAGGCTGTTGCAAGAGATCTATTTTTATTTCATCCTTCTTTTCTTCCATTTTAATAGCTATTACTGTTTGTAGGTTGCCGTATCTTATGAACAATTGAGCGCATGTATTCATAAGTTATCTTAGAAGGAGATATTCTGAAATGTTTGAAGACATTCATTGTGGAAAGCAGCCTGAAAATAAGCCTGTTCTATTTGCATGAATTCACCCCTATGAATCTAGAAAAAATCTGCAGGGGAAACATTTAGGTGTGGAAATTCAGTTGCATCTTTATTCATTGCTTAATATACATGGATTTTTACCATTCTAATGGCCTCAGAAGGAAGACTTCTGTCTGATTCCCCCCTATTAAGGATGTATATCTGTTGGATTTATGAAAGGGGGCCTTTTCAGTGATGGCCCTTTCCCTGGGGAACATCATTCCCTAGGAGCAGGGTTGGTATTCACTTACCTTCCATACCTGTTTGCAAATGTGAGTGTCTGTGTGCATGCGCTTTTGGCAAAAAAATTGCCTAAATCAGATGCTGTAGACCTGGGGTGGGTGGGTGGGGGCAAACTGGTCTGAACCGGTAGAATACAACCTCTGCCCAGGAGGTATGATTAACCCCCACCTTGCTTCTTTTCCAAAAGGCCTTGAAGTTGTGGTTTTGTCAGTAGGCCTGGGTATTCTGAATAGAGAGGGAGCTGTTCAAGTGGGTGGTTTGATTCTGCCATGACGATAGGGATCAAGAGTTTTATTATTTTAATGTTGTGGATTTTTAATTCCAGAGTCACCTTGTGTGAGTTGGGCAGCCATATAAATCTGTTGAGTACATAAAATAAATAAATGCATGGGTAAATAACAAAAAATTGTAGGAAGACAAATAAGGATCATAAAAAGCAGCAGAATCTAAGGAATAACAACATGCAGGCATTTAGCCCAGAACTCTACATTCAATGTTGCCAACCAGATCCCCCAAGATCCCCAGAGGGCCATCCAGTTCCTTTCTAAAGCTAAACTTTAATTGATTAAAGTCATCATTTTATCATGAAACTAAATTCTATTATTTATTCTGTTGAGCTTCTTATATCTCAACAATTGTTTTAAGAAGTGCTGTTGTATTTCCTGAATCCCCAACCATTCAAGGTCAATGGATGACCCCCAAGTACCATTGGAAATCATAGAATAATAACAACTGTACATCAGGGTCAAGTGTTGTGGTGAAAAATTCCATTCTTTCCTATTGAAATTAAGTCTCATGTTTCTCAATCAAATATGACATCATAAAAATAATGTCTAGTGCTTTTAGTGTTACTCAAAGTAACAACCTGGGTCTGCTGTTTTTATCTTTGTCTATTCTATGGGGACATAGTGGCTCAGTGGCTAAGTCGCTGAGCTTATCGATCAGAAAGATTGGCAGTTCGGCGGTTTGAATCCCTAGTGCCATGTAACGGAGTGAGTTCCCGTTAATTGCCCCAGCTTCTGCCAACCTAGCAATTCGAAAGCATGTAAAAATGTAAATAGAAAAATAGGAACCACCTTTGGTGAGAAGGTTAACAGCATTCCATGTACCTTCGGTGTTGAGTCATGCTGGCCACATGACCACAAAGACATCTTCAGACAGCACTGGCTCTTTGGAGATGAGCACCGCCCCCTAGAGTCAGGAATGACTAGCATATATGTGTGAGGGGAACCTTTAGCTTTACCTTATTCTATGTATAAGAAACTGTCCCTGTGCTATTTTAGTTTTAGATCTCTCTAATACCAAAAAATGAATTCAATGTAATATAAAAGCAGGAGATTTTAGGAATTACTCTGTAGTTCGAGCAAACTAAATCCATATCTTATACCAAATCCAACCACAAGATGCTGATGACAGTATTTGTTTAAAAGCACTTTTTTTTATAAAGCAATCAGGTTTATTTATAAACAGCAAAATCACATAAGTTCTTTCATTTGCATGTTTATTTCACTTTCCCTTGAATAACTTTGTATATTTCCCCTATTTAATTAAATGACCTCTTGGTATGTTTCTTTTTAAATTAAGGACTTTTTAAAATGCTAGGATGATAATAGTAGTATCTGAATGTGCAATCTCAAAACAACACTCTGAAAATATTCATGTTAAAATTAGATGACTAGTGTTTGAAAATTGAAGTACACTAATTATGCTATTTTACCAAAATTGCCATGATAAATCAGAATACTTGAGGAATTACCTCTTCCTGGATATTGGGTATGGTAGGAGAGGCATTCTTCAGGTTCTGTTTATGAGGTTTGTCATCAAATGAGACCCAGAAAGAAAGCATTTTCAGCCATAGTGCTCATTTTTTCCACAGAGCTTAGATTAGCCCCAACCTTACTGGCCTTTAGGGAGACCCTGAAAATACGGCTCTGCCATTGTGCTTGGAGGGGGTCTGTTGACAGTGGAGAGATTCTTCAATGGCCAAGTTGAGTGATGTCCTAACTGGATGTTGCTGCTGGCTTGGGTGATTATTTTTTTATTTTTTTATTGAGGGTTTGTATGTTTACACATTTTTAATTAATTGTTTTGTGGTTTGGGCATTATTTTAATTGTTGTGAGTCACCCAGAGTTACCAAGGTGATACATGCAGCTGTGCAAATTAAATAAATAAATAACAACATTCTAGATAGAAGATTATTAGAATAGACCACATTAGTCTGGGATCAGATTGCTACCAATTATTTGCACCCTAGAACCATTACTATGTGGTTTATGGTTTATGGTTTATGGTTTAATTTATTTATATGCCGCCCTTTTCCCTGAAGGGACTCAGGGCGGCTCACAACTCAAAAGGGAGGGGAAAATACAAACAAAGTAACAGAAACACTAAAACCATACATAGTTAAAAACACAACAATCGTACCATTCGGAATGGGGCAGCGAGTCTTTAGCCCCAGGCCTGTCGGAACAGCCAGGTTTTAAGGGCTATGCGGAAGGCCTGGAGGGTGGTGAGGGTACGAATCTCCATGGGGAGTTCATTCCAGAGGGTCGGAGCAGCCACAGAGAAGGCTCTCCTCCGGGTAGTCGCCAGTCAACACTGGCCGGCTGATGGAATTCGGAGGAGGCCTAGTCTGTGGGATCTAATTGGTCTAGTGGAGGTAATTGGCAGTAGGCGGTCTCTCAAGTACCCAGGTCCAATACCATGGAGGGCTTTATAGGTGACGACGAGCACCTTGAAGCGTACCCGGAGACCAACAGGCAGCCAGTGCAGCTCGCGGAGGATAGGTGTTACGTGGGTGAACCGAGGTGCACCCACGATCGCTCGCGCGGCTGCATTCTGGACAAGCTGAAGTCGCCAAATACTCTTCAAGGGCTGCCCCATGTAGAGCACGTTGCAGTAATCCAGTCTGGAGGTCACAAGGGCGCGAGTGACTGTTGTGAGAGCCTCCCGGTTCAGGTAGGGACGCAACTGGTGCACCAGGCGAACCTGGGCAAATGCCCCCCTGGTCACAGCTGACAAATGGTGTTCAAAAGTCAGCTGTGGGTCCAGGAGGACTCCCAAGTTGCAGACCCTGTCTGAGGGGCGTACTGTTTGACCCCTCAGCCTGAGAGGTGGAACACTTGGCCAATTAGTAGGAGGGAAGCACAGCAGCCACTCGGTCTTATCTGGATTGAGTACAAGCTTGTTAACCCCCATCCAGTCCCTAACAGCCTCGAGGCCCTGGCACATCACGTCAATCGCTTCATTGAGTTGGCACGGGGCGGACAGATACAACTGAGTATCGTCCTCATACTGGTGGTATTTTATCCCGTGCCGTCGAATGATCTCACCCAGCGGTTTCATGTAGATATTAAAGTGGAGGGGGGACAGGACCGAACCCTGCGGCACCCCATACGTTAGGGGCCTAGGGGTCAATCTCTGCCCTCCGACCAACACCGACTGCAACCTGTCTGAGAGGTAAGAGGAGAACCACCGTAAGACAGTGCCTCCCACCCCCACCTCCCGCAGTCGTCGCAGAAGGATACCATGGTCGATGGTATCAAAAGCCGCAGAGAGGTCAAGGAGCACCAGGATGGAGGCGTGACCTCCATCCCTGGCTCTCCAGAGATCATCGATCAATGCGACCAAAGCGGTTTCTGTGCTGTAGCCAGGCCTGAAACCCGACTGGAAGGGATTTAGATAAGTGGTTTCCTCCAAGAACCGCTGGAGCTGAAAGGCTACCACCTTCTCAACAACCTTCCCCACAAAGGGGAGGTTGGAGACTGGACGATAGTTGTTTAGGACGGCTGGATCCAGAGGTGGCTTCTTCAGGAGGGGTCTCACCACCGCCGCCTTTAATGCGGGGGGAAAGACCCCCTCCTGAAGGGAGGCGGCAACAACCGCCTGGATCCAGCCCCGTGTCACCTCCCTGCTGTTAACAACCAGCCAGGAGGGGCACGGGTCCAGTACACATGTGGAGGCACTTACAGCTCTCATGGCCTTGTCCACGTCCTCAGGGGTAACAGCCTGAAAATCAATCCAGTGATGTCCTACCAGATTATCCCCTGGTGCCTCAGCTGGTTCTGCAAGATTGGAGTCCAGGTCCGCCCGAAGCCAAGCAACTTTATCCGCGAGAAATTGGAAGTAGTCCTCAGCTCTGCCTTGCAAAGGATCGCTCGTGTCCCTCCTATTTAGGAGGGAACGGGTTATCCTGAACAAGGCGGCTGGGCGCGACTCAGCAGAAGCAATCAGAGAGGCAATGTATGTTCTTTTTGTCGTCCTCATTGCCCGGATGTAAACTCTGATGCTGGATGTTAAAAGTGCTCGGTCTGACTCGGACTTACTGGATCTCCATCGTTGCTCTAGGTGTCTCTTTCGGCACTTCATCTCCCAGAGTTCCTCAGTAAACCAAGGAGCCCTCCTGGATCCACTGCCTGGGATCGGCCGTAAAGGCGCAATCCGGTTAAGAGCCTCTGTCGCTGCTGAATTCCAGGCAGCAACCAGAGTCTCCGCCGGACTGCGGGCGAGAGTATCAGGAATAACCCCAAGCTCCGTCTGAAAGCCCAACGGGTCCATAAGTCACCTGGGGTGGAACCACCTAACTGGTTCCTCCTCCCTACAGTGGGGGTTTGGTCTCCGAAAGTCAAGCCTCAGTAGGTAGTGGTCCGACCATGACAGGGGTAAGATCTCACTACCCCCTCAGACCAAGATCACAACTCCACTGCTCCGAGAGAAATACGAGGTCGAGCATGTGACCTGCCGAGTGAGTTGGGCCCCGGATTACTTGGGTCAAGCCCATGGCTGTCATGGAAGCCATGAACTCCTGCGCTCCATCAGAGTGTTCACCGAGCAAAGGCAAGTTGAAATCCCCCAGAACCATAAGCCTGGGAAACTCAATTGCCAGCTCGGCTACCGACTCGAGGAGCAAGGGGAGGGCTGCTGCAACGTTGTTGGGAGGCAGGTACGTTAACAGCAGGCCCACTTGACCCTTGAGGTCCAACTTCACCAGCAAGGACTCACACCCGACAAGCTCCGGAGCAGGGATCCTACGAGGTACTAGAGACTCTCGGATAACAATAGCCACACCTCCACCCCTTCCCTGGGATCGCGGCTGATGTAGCACCTGAAAACCCTCTGGGCACATCTCTACGAGGGGGACTCCTCCCTCCGGGCCCAGCCAGGTTTCAGTAATACATGCCAGGTCTGCCCTCTCGTCTAAAATTAAGTCCCGGACGAGGGGAGCCTTGTGAACTACAGACCTGGCATTTAGCGACAGCAGCCTGAAACCAGGGTCCTGATTACTCGCGCCATCTGGCCTTGGAGTGGGACTCATAGGGCCGGAAGGAGGGATCTCTGTAACGTAGCGAGCCCTCCTTCCCCGGTAATGGCCAGCCCTAAAGTCCCCGCCATATTTGCCCCTCCCTGTTAAGACCGTAATGCTCCGGCCCACTCCCGTGTCCGTAGTCCCACCAACCACCCCTATGGCCCCCGCGTTCCCTGACAGGCCCTTCGAATCAGTCATCCTCTCACACAAACACAGCCACTCATCCATGTATTCCCCACATAAGTAAGTTAAAACACAAAAAATACAACAATAATGAGGTTAAAAAAGTGGGTACAATCATTAATCAAACATACCAGTCACACCGCATTCCTAAAAAGTTTTTTTTAATGTATTTTTAGCCTTTGATGATAATAATTTGTAATCACACAATAGGAAGTTAAGAATAAAGAGATAGGAAGCATGAATAAGGAACTTGTATGATTCAATTTAATGGCTCATGTGAGAACAATTGAGATATTCTGCAATTGTTCTGCAGCAAATCTGTTTTTCATCACATTCCTGCTTTTAAGAATGATCTTAAAATGGCTTCTTTTCCTCATTAGCACATCCTAATTTGTCTCTGCCATTTCTAATATCTTCAATGGTAGATTAGATAATAGAAATAGAAATAGCAAAAGGTGCATAGCAGGATAGAAATGGAAAGAAAGGAGATTAATGGTGGTGAAGGTAGAAAAGGGGCAGGAAACTCAATCAAGGACGCTAGAAGGAAGATGATCACACTATATGAAAAAAACACCATGATTTTTATTTAAAAAATAATAAAAATTAACTTATGATAATGGGGACGCAAGATAACAAGAGCAGATAGAATGAACAGAGCCATTAAGAAACTAGAGTCAATGAAATAATATGTAAAACCTGAATACAGTGTATATAACGTGATGTTGCATGAATATAATTGATAGTTTTTCCAATGTGCACATGAAACACTGTTGCATGGCTTTTATTATATTTTTCTATTATGCTGAAGTAGCAGTTTCCTGGAGCCTACTTAGAATCCTCATCCACCCAAGTTAATATCCTGGCAAGAGTGATGTAGCTGGCTGACAGCTCCACCTGGTTATTCTCGTCCCTCACCCATTTTTCTCAGAAAACGATCGTTCTATTATAATTAATATCCTTTTTTACAGACATATACTATTCTGATTCTTTTGGTTGGAGGGCTTCAGATTTTTTTTAAAAAATGAATAATTTAAAATGTGACTATTTCTAAATATGTGTATTCTCAAAAGACAAATTTCAGGGTTCTTTTTTTCTTCTCTCACATTAGCCTGTTAAAATTATTGTGCATATACACATCCTTTAAAGCAACAATTATGTGAGAACCTGCAGGAAGGGTGCAAAACATCTGCCAAAACTCTAGTGTGCACCTTGGCCCAGCAGACGTCACAATGTGTTTTCATTGAACTTGAAGAAATTGTACCTCAAATACCTCCCTCAGTTATTTCAAACTAGATCTGTGATGGCGTACCTATGGCACATGTGCCACAGGTGGCATGCGGAGCACTCTCTGCAGGCACACAAACTGTCACCCACCTCAGCTCCACCATGCATTTGCATGTGCCTCCCACCAAGCAGCTGATTTTTGGGTCTCTCCTGCACATGTGGGAGACACACACGCATGTGGAGGGCATGGGGGGTTGTGCACACATGCACGGGGGTGGGGAAAGCGCAGGTGTGTGTAGCATCCCCCATGCCCATTTTTTGTTTCCGGAGGCTTTAGGGAGGCCTACTAGGCCCAAAATGGGCCAGGAGGGATGTCGTGCACATGCACAGGGAGGGGTCGCAGGGGGTCACATGCATGTGCTGGGGGTGGGGCGCATTGCATTGTGGGTGTGGGCATGCGCATGCGATTTTGGCATGCAAGGACAAAAAGGTTAGTCATCGCTGAACTAGATATTCCAAATTTTTGATGTGTTATCTTAAGTGTTGGCACAAGTCAAGTTTGAATCTATATACAGTACATAAATTCTCTCTGAAAAGTGAAGGGAGGGTAAGAAAAGAGAAAGTTATTTATCAAGGAGTTTTCATACTCTCGGTACTTTTCTTCAGATGAAGCATCACATTTAAGCCATTCTTCTCTTGGATTTCTGTGAATAAGATTCATTGCGAGAAGTGCCCTTAAGTAGAAATGTGGACTTTGGCCAACCCATTCTGAGACACTCATTTGGGAATTGGCATTTGCACCTGGACTAAGAAAATGAGTCAGCATGTGATTTAATGACATAAAATGTGACCTCACTAGCAGAAGTTATTCCTAAAATGTCTAAGAGGCAAATGCATTAGTATGTTCAGCCACCATGCTGGTTAATGACTAGACTTTTTCAAGCATATGGGATCATTATTCCAGCATATCATCAGTAAGCTTTCCAGAAAAGCTAATTAAAGGTCCATTAAAATGCTTACCATAAAGTTGGGTCTTATCAGAGTTCTTCACTCTCGTTTGAGGAATTTGCTGAGTTTCTGCAGTTTTCTGCTCTACTCTTCTGGTTCTTCGTGTAATTACTAAAGATGAACAAAGCTAATTAGGTGGTCTTTAATTTTACTTTCATCCCTATTTACTTCTTATTTTAATCTGGAAGTGTACATTTTTTATTAATATTACAAAAACACTACCCAGTATTCAGTGGTGGTTCATTAATCATACCTTTTTTTACTTAATGCTCTCCTAATGACAACTTTTGTATTTAAAGTTCAAGCAATTGCTCATGAAGTTCAACATTAATTTATGAATTGTAACAAGATGGTGTTGAGATGATCAGATCAGGTGCTCCAAAAACAGTGTTCCCAGGGAAATTAGTACTTCCAAGCAAACATGTAAGTGTAAAAAAACTCTTAAGCAGGAAATAACTCTTAAGCTGAAACCCATTGCAGCTATGCCTACCTAAACTGTACTACAAATCTGGAAGATTGTGTTAACTTTGCAAGCCAATGGATATTGAAGTCCTACAGACTTAAAGTTAGTCTTTTAATTACATTAAACTATATGATGCAGGCATTTAAAATGAAAAGTTCCTAAAGCCCTTTTTTTAAGAAAAGAAAGGAAAAGAAAATATGTAGAGACCTTGGCACTGTTTCCCTTTCCTTGGATTCCATGCTGCTGTAGTGCATTAGGTCTTGTCTAAATAATGTGCTTACACAGCTCCTCTTAATAGAAAGTTGGGCTGTTATTTTAGTAACTGAATACCTACCAGTATTTAGTATGGATTGTTTTTTAATACTGCATTTCTCATTTCTTCTGCTGCTGACATCCAGGAAGGGTAGCATGCTGTTGCTTTCTTTTCCTGTGAATTTATTCCTTTGAACATGTTGATTGTTTCATGTGTCTTCTATAGTTGTTCCTTTTTCATTATGACAAATGTGTCTTCTAGATACATACCTTTGATTGTATATGTAATTGTAATATGGTTTCTACACTCCGAATTACAGTTGCTGCTGAGTTCTGAAGATGTTGATCCTATGGGTGTTCCTCTGTTGTGTTGATATATTTGTCTATCAAACTGAAAGTAGGTAATGAGACAGAGGATGATGAGGTCCACGATACTGGGTATTTCAATCTTACCTTTCTACTTGACCAGGTTCAGTGCAGGGTGTAGTACTGTTACTAAGTATTCTTTCATTATTTCTGGATCTTTGGGCATAAAGAGTACCATGACATCAAATGGAACCATAATTTCATCCTATTCTGTTTTTAGGCCTTTGATTTTAGGGAAGCGGTTTAGTGAAGAGAAGATACAATATCCATTTCACTCTGTGAGATATCCAAGCTTTTTTGTAAGTTCTTTGGCTCTGTTGTATATTGGAGTCTCTAGTAACAATACTATTGGATGAAGAGGTATATTGGGCTTGTGTATTATTGGACATCCATACTGGTGTGGGAGAATGTATCTCCCACTTTTTCATGTTTGTTCTTTTGTACACTGTTTAATGCAGGCTTTGGATAGAAAAAGACCAACACTAACACTTGCTTTATTGATATCATTTATGCTGTTTGAAGTTGAAGTATGCGGGCAAGAATACACATAAGTTGATTTAGAAGAAAAAGAATCCATTTTAGTTGGTTTTATTATTTGGAAAAACTCTGCCATAAGGAATAATAACTGTGCTACAGAAATCTGTTTGACAGATGGCATCTAGATTTGTTTAGAATATTCACAAACTAGCTAGAGAACTATTGTCTGTTTTGACAAAAGATACAAGAATATAAACATCAGTATAAAAATACCTAGGCATATGCTGTAGATTTTTTAAAAAAACATATAAAACTGAGAATAACTTAGAAAAGACCAGCAGGATGTAAGCGGGGAGAATGCTGGGCTCTCTTTCTCCCCAGAATTTTCTAAATCAGCTTTTCCTCTATTGTTATGTCCTTATATAAATCTCTTATTTGTAAGGGTTACGCTTCTTCAAAAATGCAGCACAACAAATCCAATAAAATGCTATCTTCTGCACTGGATAAAGTCTTTTTGTATTTCATTAGAGATAAGAATTTACCTGTGGACCAAGGGAGATTTTAGTATATCACTCAGAAAAATTGAGTCTCCATCACTTCTTCTGACAAGCCTAGAAAATCATAAATTAATGGTCATAAGTCAGCTAGCATGCACTGAAAAAGTAAAAAGAAAATAATAAATACATGGTGGAGTGATATACATTGTAAGATATTACAGAGATGTGACGGATCAAAACAACCACATTTCAAATCCCAGCTTAATCATGAGCATAGAATCAAACATTTTCTCTACAATAATGTAGAATAATCATTTATTGGTGTTCATGCCTCAAGATTTTACATATAGAAAGCCAATCCTTCCATCAGGCAACTTTTTTCCCCCTAAGCAGTCAGATTTCTTTACAGAAATGTAAGAAAACCAATATTAACTGTATCCATAAGGATTAAAATGTTTGGGATGGTAGGGCAGCTTCTAATAGGCTACTAGGGATTGAATATCCATAGCCTAAAGAAGGATGGTAGCATTAGCTCACCCAAAGGAGCATTATATCAATTCTGCCATTGGCTGACATAGACAGCAACAAACTGCTACTGTATGCTGTATAATGCATTTCCTTCTTTGTGCAGGGATTGCACTGGGTAAAATTTTGGAAGCTGCATTAGCAAAATGCCACGAGAACTTTTCCAAATGGACATTAGTCAGAGTGATAGAGAAATGTTAAAGTGAAAAGTGCAAATGGAGAGTAACATTCTTTGCTCTTTCAAACAACAAAGTAATGTCAAAAACACCCCTGGATAATTAAAAAAAAAAAAACTTCAAACTTCCAGGGCATAGAGCACGCACAGGGGGGGGGGGGGAAATCCCCTTTCTCAAAAAAACGATCTTCTAAACATTGCAAAGCTTACTTCAGAACGGTATTACTTTAAAATTATGTGCATGTTATAGATTCTGGAATCTCCTTTATGCATCTTTCAATATGAAACCCAAGCTGGAGGTTCAAAATATTTTCAGTAAGTATGATCTAGATAGGTGTTCAAGCAGTTTTGGAATCAGTTTATGTACTTGCAGTAACTTTTGCATTATATAAATGTGCATGAAAAAACAAGTAGCAGATTTGGGCAAATAATTTACCCTCAGAGTTAGAAAAGGAGAGTAAATTCATGCAGAATTAGCAAGATAGTTTTACACCACATGAGATCATTAGTCAGTTTTTATCTGATCCAATACTTCTCTATCTCAGCAACTTTAAGATGTGTAGTACTTCAACTTCCAGAATTCCCCCATCCAGAATTTTGAAATTGTAGCCTAAACATCTTTAAGTTGTTGAGTTTGAGACATATTGGCTGGAACCCTTGAAGATCTGTTTTTTTCTATCATCTGCTTCCTGATCCCTCTTGAAGTAATGGCACAGGTGTTCTTCTAGTGGCAACAGATGCTGTCATAGACATCCTCAAAGGGAAATGGGCTACATTGTGACACATGTATGTCATAACCAGTGGTGTGTTTCAAATTTTTTTAGAACCTCTTCTGTAGGTGTGGCCTGCTTTGTCGGAGTGGCTTCCCAGCCATGTGACCACATGGGAGTGGCTTGGCAGCAATGTGACCAAATGGGAGTGGCTTGGTAGTCATGTGACTGGGTGGGCGTGGTCAACTTGTAAAATGTAGTGAAACTCACTTAACAACGCTCTTGCTTAGCAACCAAAATGTTCGCTCAGAAACTCTGGCATTTGAAGCATGCAAGTCTTAAAAGCTGTGAAGTTACAAGACCCTTGCACCCCTAACCCTTTAGAAAAAAACCCCAGGGATGTTCAAACTTGACAGCTTTAAGACTTTAAGGTTTAGATAGGACTCTTAGAGGTGGGTGGGGCAATTGGTGAGCCAGCCAATCAATGAGTGGTGGGCGGGGCAAATATGGTGCAGATGAGCGGGGGAAGGGAGCTGGAACCGGTTCTAAACGGCACAGTAGATTTGTGGAACCTCTTCTATAGAAGAGGTTAGAACTGGCAGGAACCCACCCCTGGTCATAACACAAAACTATGTTATCTAGTAGCATCATATTTCAGAACCAAGCCTATAAGGGCGGGATTTAAGACATAATGTTATCGTGTATGTGTCAACACTTTGATATAATCCCAGTTTACTGCAGGCATCTATGGTACCTTTTGTAAACATTTGTCTTCTTTTCATCATTTCTTTTCTCTCAATCTTGTTTTAGAAATGATATCCCAACATGAATTTATATTCATATTAACAATTCCTAAGAAGACGTAAAGAGCCATATTTACTTTTGTTTGCTGTGTGCTTTTCATATTGCTGCCTAAAAAAATGTCTCTATGGGTTTCATACTAGTTATTTAAATCTGGCAAAATGTTTTCTAAAAAACAATTTAAATATTTTAACAATTGATGTGAGACAAAGCTATATGAACTGCCAATCACAAAGGAAGGAAAACTCCAATTCCAACTATTCATCATTGTCCCTTGAATGAATATGAAGGATTCTCATTGTACAATTATTGGATTTGTGTTAAATATATTTTTCACAGATTTATAGTAATTTCCTTTTGCCTTGTGACTATTAACAATTTTGAGAATATGATTGGAAATACACTGTCATGAATAACTAACAAATAACAACATTCTAGCTATTTCCACATAAACTATGGATATTGTTCATGTGTTATTTTCCACATTCAATCACATTTGAGCCAAATAGCTATATAATCCTTCTTGCAGCTTCTGTAGATTGTAAACTCTCTTTTAGCTTTATACAGCAATTTCTATACAAATTGGTTTTAGCTCAGTAAGGATCTCAGGATTCAGTTCAGATCAGCTTCTGGTGTATATCACAAATATGACCGTGACATGAAAATTTAAACAACCTAAACTGAATAGCAAATAGAACAAGCCAAGTTGTTGTTGTTTTCAATTTATGCAACTGAAGGGAAATAAGCTGGGAGTGGAAATGAGGAATCTGGACAGCATGGGCAGACATGAATGGTGAAGCTATTTTAAGGGCCCACTGATTTATGTTTAAGATGTTTGAAAAGTGGGCAAAATTTTCAAAAGTCCTCACGGTAAGTGAGACATTGGAAGTAATGATGCACAAAATTGCAGATGTATTTCCAATAGTGCTGATAAAGAACTTTAATACACATATAGAAAAATATCTGCTGATTAGATATTGGTTTTTCAGCTCCTGGCTAGATTTTGAGCTTATCTGGAGACTCCTAAAACTGAATGGTCCTTGGGCTTGATTGTTTTTTGCAGATGCTCCCTTATCCAAAGTAGGTAATATCAACAGTGCTAGTAGGGAGTTTGTTCTCAGTTTCTGTTCTAATGGCTTGCCCTGTGCCAGTGTTGGTGGGCGTGGTCTTGCTTGGGCTGTTTAGTGTTTGCTGGTTTCACAGTTCCTTGATTGGGGTATTATTTACTTGTGGATTATTGGGCTGATGTTAATATTGGCATTAATTTATGCTCATCTGGGTATTGATTGCTGGTGGAGCGGTGTTTTGGTCTTTTTCTCCCCTTTTTGGCTTGTTGGTTGTCTTTTTGTATGGTATGTAAATGTGGTTTATTTCTATGTGCCTACTTATGGCTGATTTGTCAGAATACCAAGCTTTCAGGAATTCTCTACATTTTTTAATTTGGCTTGGTCTAGGATGGTCAGAGTTTCCCAGTTGAAACTATGGTTAAGATTGTCCATTGTAAAATTTAAAAAAAATTACCATGTCTTCTGACTCTAGTTGGCATTCATGATGTGTTCAGTTAGTCTTCTGCATGTTTGGCCTACAAAGTGCCTGCTGCAGTCCTTACGCTATATGTTGAAGATGACTCCTGTTTTTTGTTTTTTGTTTGTCTAAGTTCTTCTGTGGCTGCTGAGTCTTTTAGTTTAGTTAGGATGTTTTGCAGTCCTAAAACTGCATGGACTTGTCCATGTAGTTGTTAGGAGTCTAAGACTTAATTTGATGACTTTTCCCATTCCAGCCCAAGTGTCAGCCAGGGGATCGCCTCTTTCTACAGCATATAGTATAGCCTTCCTCAACCAAGTGCTCTCTAAATGTCTTGAACAAATAATCTTACAATTACCTTTTTGTATCTCACAACAAGCAATGCATTTTCACATTGTGGGTAATTTCAATTGAGAAGGAATTATCAGATCCTCAGGCAGGGACTCAAATACAAAGCCTCTCAATAACGATGGAGGAGTTATTAATTCAGAAGCCAGATAATTTAATTTTAACTCATCCATTAATCAAATCTGTATAGTTGCCCATCTTGCAAAAGTCAAGCCTGGGTGGCACACAAAATAAATTAAGCAGAAAATATAAAAACACTAATAGCAAATATAAAAAATATAATAGTATATAATTATAATTAAATATCCTAAAAACTCAACATGCAAACCATAAGAAATGACAATTATTACTGCCATCTAAACAAGTCTGCAGTTCAAGCCTGGTCATATAACCAGGTCTTCCAGAATATCAAAAGGAATCAGGCCAATCTGGGTTCAGGGGGAAGGATGTTCCATAAGGCAGGCGCTATGTCAGAGAAGGTAAATTTCCTGAGACCCACCAAAAGTAGATCTCTAGTCAATTATACCTGAAGGCATGTCTTTCTTCTCTACTAGTGGACTGTATGGGTCTGATGCAAGTATGGGACTGTATGGGACTGATGCAAGCAGGGAGAGGTAGTCTCTCAGATAGACCACTCCCATGCCATGAAGAGCTGTAAAAGTTAAAATCAATGTTTTGAATTGGACCCAGTAACGAATTGGCATAACTCCGGAACCCTACCAACTTTTAGTTTGATAACAGAACAGGAATGCAAGCTGTATTTTGCTCTAGGTGTGGCTCCTTTCAAGACTATTTGGAAACTTCGGCTGGTGCAGAATGCAGCTGCACATTTAATGAGCCCAATTTCTTATTACCATGTTACATTGTTATTTATTAGCTCCTTTGGCAAATGGTTTATTTCCATGCACAATTCAAGGTAGTAGTTGTTAATTATACAGTTCTATAAGGCTTGGGGCACAGTGGCTCAGTGGCTAAGACACTGAGCTTGTCGATCAGAAAGGTCAGCAGTTCAGCGGTTAGAATCCCTAGCACTGTGTAATGGAGTGAGCTCCTGTTACTTGTCCCAGCTTCTGCCAATCTAGTAGTTCGAAGGCACAAAATGGGGACCACTTTGGTGGGAAGGTAACAGTATTCCATGCGCTTTCAGCATTTAGTCATGCCGACCATATGACCACAGAGATGTCTCCGGACACAGTAACTCTTCAGGTTTGAAACGGAGATGAGCACCATCCCCTAGAGTCGGGAATGACTAGCACATATGTCCGAGGGGAACCTTTGTCTTTTATAATGCTTGGGAACTAGTTATTTCAAGCCAGACTAGGTTGTTTAGAATTCGTTCATCCAACACAAGCAAACAGAGAATGCCCACTGATGGAGTTTGCTGCCACCTCCAAAATCAGCAAGTCTGGTAAAGGACACTCAGAGGGCAGATTCTTTGAAGAGGAGTTCTTTCAGCTTTCCTTCAGAGGTAAGAATACCTCTTTCACTCATGCTGAAAATGTATGATCTGGCTGTCAAAGTGCTTTTGGGAGCTGGAACATTACTTCTTAATGTTATTTTCAGTTAAAAGTGGCACCATGGGCGTTTTGCATTGGCTATTATTGTGTTTGTTGATTGAACACATTTTGTAATCCACTTAGAGTGACCCAGATTGATGCAATATAAAAGTCACCATAATATAGAGGTATGTTTTTCCCATATAACCACTGATTATCTTTGGTAGACATTTCTGTCCATCCCTTACAGAAATATAATTCCCAAAAGCACATAAAATGACATTTTTTTTAGTTATGTGCAAAATCAAATTGCTTGTTTCTTTGAATGACTGGTTCTTTTATTTACTCAGAATCTTCATTAAATACTTAGCACATTCAATTATGCTTTGTCATATTAGGAACTCCTTTTGGCAACAAACTCTATAGCTTTTTTTTAAAAAAAATCTCTTATTCCCTTTTTTAAAACCCCATCATGTGTAGTCATACTAATTCAAAATGCGATATAAAGGTCTGAGATATATTTATCCATTTCAAATCTTTACAGGATAAATGCTTTTTCATCTGAATTGTCCATGTGAAACAATCACATATAGATATAATTTTAAAATGTCAATGTCTTCGATCACAAATAATTATTACTTCCTACGCTTGATTTAACTAAGATATACGTTTTTAAAAGTTCTCTTGTTGATCCCATTGGTACAGCGAAGCTTTTTCTGTTTTGCAGCAGAATAAAATGGTAGAAAGGAAACCAACTTTGGGTATCTTATTTTTTAAAGCAATTCCTTGTTTTTTGAAAAAAAAATGTATTGATCATACAATAGGTAGGACAAAGGGTCAAAATAGAAAGTGCTTTTATTTGTTTGTTCTTAATTTAGAATAGAAGGATTTGCATAGTGTTTAAGCCAGTGATGGCGAACCTATGACACGCGTGTCAGTGCTGACACGCGTAGCCATTTGGGGTGACACGCACAGGATTTCATGCGATTCATCCTCGGCTCCTGCACGGCCGCCGAGGATGAAAGAATCTGTGCTGGAGGAATGGGGGGGGGAGTGATCTCCCCCACCCACACTCACTTACTGTATCGCCGCCGCCCCTTTCTGAGCGCAGGGGCTGCTGGTAAGGCGTGCGTGCCGTACGCACACACGTCATCAGCGCGGCGAGGGAGGACCCGCAGGAGAGGAGGCCGGGAACAGTGCGCGCCTCTCTCCAGTCAGGCCGGCACAGAGAGTCTTATGTTTTTGTCGAAGTGACACACAACGCGAGTTATGCTCGATTTTTTGCCGATTTTTGACACACCACGCCAAAAAGGTTGCCCATCACTGAAACTTTAAGCCCAATTATCTTAGTTGTGTTTAATTTCCTCTTAATTGGAATTAGGTTAGCCAACAGGAATCTTTTAAGGTAAATTCACTGATGCCTAGGTGGAACTATCTTAATAGAATCCTTAGAAAGAATTCCAAACTTGTATATTGTTTGAAAGACAAATTCCACTACTCATTTCTGGATGAATGAAACATTGGCTTGAATGGCACAAATTTTGAATTGAAGTAGGGTTTTCATTGATCCCCATGCAAATAAGCAGAATAACACATGAATATACATGTATAAACCAGTATGTTTATTCATTAAATTTATATCTAATAATGTGAAGGACTGTTGACCTGGGATTGGGAATGGGGAAGGAAGAATGAACCATTAAAAGGAGAGTTTCAGAAAGTATTATTTAATCCCAAGAAAGTACAAAGTGTGACAAAAAATTCAGAATAATCCCACACTGATTTTATTTGGTATAAGAGAAAAGTAGAAATAGACTGCCAGACTATTTTAACACATTCTTGCAATCTTTGCTGTATTCGTTTTTGACCTGACTTACCTTAAAGAGCTGACAAATTGTTACTGCCTGCAAAAACTCAGATTATGATCTTGAGCACAATCAGAGAAAAATAACAAAGCAGTTTTAGCATAACCCAGCCTTGAAAACTGGACTTCAATAATAGAAATAAGCAATTCTGCTTTGTATTCCTGAATGTTTGTTTGTTTATTTATTAAATTTATTCCCCCCCCCCAATATTACCACAGGGTAACTCTGAGTGGCTCACAATGTTAAAAAGATAAAACTATAGAAAGCCTATAGACAATATAAATAAAATAATATAAAAATCCAAATATTCAGTCTTAACTAAAAGATGGGGAATGAGGGAATAGAATGAATGGGAGGGGAGGAACTGTTACTAATCTACCAACCAATGTGAAATCCCTCCAGTGGTGGGTTGCAGGTGGTACGCCCCAATATGGGCGTACTGGAGCCTGCCTGGAGCATTGGATACCGTTCCGGTACGGTGCTCCAGAGGGCCCACCCGCCCACCCGTGCTCCTTACCTGTCTTTTAACTCTTCAGCGCTTACACGCATGGCACGTACAGCTCCTGTGTGACTCTTCACCAAGCAGCTGCAGCATTGTGGAGGCTCGTAGAGGCATCGATGGACAGTAAGACGCATGTGCACGCTGTGCTCATGTGCGTGTGTGCCACGCATGTTCATGTGGAGGACGCCGGCCCCTGTTGCAACCGGTGGGATCCTGAACTCACCATTGAATCCCTCCATTGGAGCTCCAAGCTAACTGTCAGAGCCAAGTCTTTTAAGCTCTTGAGGAGAGCTCTGGGGGTTTGGGTCTAATCCGCTCTGGGGAAGACAAGATTTTTAGATTTTTTTTTTTAGATTTTATTTATTATTTATAGATGTTCTAAAGCTATGTCTGCAGTCTGATCGGTGTCCCATTGCAACCTCTAAGATGATGCACCAGTTTAACAATCTGAAAAGCTAATTACCTTTTTAAAAATTCATACAACAATTCAGGAGGTTTGACCCAGAGAAATAATTGAGTTTCTCCATCCCATTGCTGATAAGCAGCACTAGCGTTGTTCTCTGTTAGCAGACCCACTCAGCAATTCTACAAATTGACACATTCAGTGATTTTTGTGGTGGTACAAACCCATATAGAGATCTAACAGAGCACATCCTTTTCACACCAGCATTGATTTTGCACATCTTCTAAAGAGACGATGCCTGAAACTAGCTGAGAAAGTCAATAATGCAAAGCAATGTGTTTGAGATCGTGATAAGTAACAGAAAACAAAATCAATGTTTCCAACTATTATTATCATGAAGTATAGTTCATTATAGAGAACATTAAACTGGAACAAATGGCATCATTCACATTTCTGCACTGTCACTCATGATGACAATCATGAGAAATGATGCACACACAGACACACATTGCAGTTTGGGTAGTTACTATCCAATAACCTTCCAATCAATGAAGTATTACAGAAACACTGAAGAAGATGGATGCTCGAGTCACATATCATCAGCACTGGCACTATCTGCACATAAAGAAGGAAAACTAAATGTGCCAGACTGCCTGTGATGTCCCAAGTAAGGAAGTTTTAACAGGCAAATCAGAAGCTTGTATTTCCACAGCAAGAAACAGACAAGTAGAATGCAAGCAAACCAGGGCTTAAATCATGGTTTGCATTAAGCCATTCATTTGTATGCCACAATAATTATTATATTTAGTCCCCCAAGAAAGCTATTTTCAAAATAGGATGCTCATCTTACATTTCTTGACAATATGTTAACAAAAGCAAAAAGATGGATAGAATTGGAAGAATATGAGGAATATGGCAATACTTATTATTGCATGGGTTTTTTATTTAAAAATATGAAATTACTGTATTTTTTTTTCATTTAAAAATATTGCTCTGGCAATATCAGTGTTGAAGAAGAAAGGTTCTCCCTTCCCCCCAAATCTTTTATGCAATTGTCTTTATCTGGCCTAAGACTGTACATTTACTCTAATTAATGTTAAATTGACAAAATTAGCTGCACAATTTCTACTTAGCACAGTATGCCCTTTGATCTTAGATTCTTTGAAAAGAAAGAATGAGCAATTTCTGTAACTGCTGGGAGGCCAAACAACCAATTGCTCTCCTTCACATATGATGGGCAGAGTTGGATAAATGTAAGTAGATGATTATGTGAAGGACAATCATGTGTGAATGCTTTCTCTATTGGCAGGTGGGAAACTGATAACATTCAAGGGGAAGGGAAATGAAGTTAGTGACTCCAGTAATTTCTTTCCTCAAGTTTGTTCTGCATCAAAACTCTAAAGCAGATTAAAACTGGAGCAGCACAACTTATGTTGGCACACTTTTCTTGTCATAACAACCCTGGAAAAATATACATTAAACACCCATTTGGTTGGCCACAAACTTCCTTCAGGATTCCAAATTAAGTAGATTGCATGTTTTACATGGTAACAGCTGACCTCATATATTTGTCTTAGCCTCCATCTCTTTAGTACAGAGCATGGCTGGGACAGTCCTCTACTGCAACCTACATGCTACACATGAATAGAATGCAACTTTTCTTGTTGAAGGCTTCAAGAGAAGCTGGGTTTGAAAGCAGCAGTTCAGGGGATTTAAAGGGTTCAGATAGCTCAGGTGTCGTCATCTAATTCCTTTGGCAGAGTCTAATTCCATCACAGCAGTCCAAATAGTACAATGGAAACACTTAGGCTAGTAGCTTTGACCATTCTTCATTCAGGGAATCTTTCTACATCACCATGCCACAAAATGCCAACTAATCCTGCTGGTTTCACCAAATGTAGAAAAATCTGGATATCAGTTGGTTTAATGACAGTGATAGGCAGCAGTAAATCCCTGATGCACAGTAGGCAGTTATTCACTGTTTTAGTTATAAACAAACACATTATTTTTAAAAAATATTATACTTTATGAACGCTAACTATCGTGATCTCTTGTCAATTTTAAAGTTAAAAAACTCCCTAAAATTATCAAATCCAAAATATCATCGCAGGGCCTGGAGTAACAATTTAATTAGTTAATATCTCAAAGCCATACACTTTTCAAGTGAGAAGAGAAAACAGATGTTATACTCAATCTATTCAGATGTTCCTTGCCAGTTATCCAAGGATGTAAGTAATGACACAGGTCTTTCCAGACCTGCAGGGGATTATGAGATGTGTTCTGGGGCAGACACTCAGTTCATACAGGATGATGAGAATATGAGTTCATCCTAAAATATCCACACAATTATTTCTACTTGACATCTCATATAATCCTGCTCACAAATTGTTCTCTCCCTCTCTCTCTCTCCCCTCCTCCAAGTCCATGCATATTTGTTTATTTTTGACTACAAAGCTGGGAATCACTGATAAACACGGATTTTTCATAAATTATGTAACACTACACTGTTGTAAGCAAGATCTCCATTTACTGTATGATTCCCCAATGCAGACAACCCAAAAGCAGGAAGGCAGTCTTTGTGGGCCTCTTTGAAGTAGATCCAATTGGGCTGACAGAGCTGGAGAATTTTGCTTCAGTCAAGCAAAGTCTCCAAAGTTCAAGCTAAAGTAACAGCATAAAAAAAAGTAGTGACTTTGTTTCGCTCAGCTACAGTGCTTGATGCTGCTTTTCCAATAATAGCCCCAAGTAACTTTCCATTCAGCCTGTCATTTTTCATACCCAGTGTGAAATTGTTGTATGATTTACTGCTCTGTGTTCTAAGAGCCATTGCCCAAGACACTCTTGCTGCCCTCGTCACTGATTTACTTAAATCTTTCTTACGTTTGTCAGCTGCAGGTAATGGGCATACTTCTGCATAACAACGGATAATTTGAGTGGAGAATGCGGAGCAATGCTGTAGAAAGCTAGTGGCTGAGATTACAGCGCTTGACAGATGAGGTTACTGTGATTATCGTCTGTGCTCATGAGTTCCATTACTGGAAGAAACAGCACACAAAAGAGACCAATTCCCCATACTATATATAGGGCTACTTTACTTTGGTAAGAGCAATTTCAGAGGAAGAAGTCCTCCCTTGGTTAAAAGGTACAAGGATAATGGGGTAGCCACTTCACACAAATATTTAGTGCTCTACACATCAAATGCCTCTTATTATAATTTTCCTGCTCTGTTTGAACCCGGCAGGGTGCTCACTTTAAACAGATTCTTTATCTGACAAAACTAAAATTCACTTGGGACTACTCTTCAAAAGTCTCTATCATATCTGCTTAGATTTCCATTGCTGGGTCTTGAGTTTAAGAACTAGGAATGCTGATGGAATTAATTCTTTGCAAACTGACATAATTCCTGCTGTCCTGCAGAAATGAAGACTGGGATGCAAATGTCCTCATTTTACCTCGCACCAAATGTCTTTACACAGTCCTCCATTCAGATTGAAATGTAGTATCTAGAAATGCCTATTACCTTATTAATATATATTAGGAATGTACATTATGAGAGAGAAATATATTTGGATTTAACTTGCATTTATTCTCAAAAACAATCACTTTAATTAGTTTTAATGGTATGTATTATTTTCTTGGGAACTGCATGCCAAGAAATGGGGACTGCAGCCAAGAAATTAAAAGACGCTTGCTCTTGGGAGGAAAGCTATGGCAAATTTAGACAGCATACTAAAAAGCAGAGACGTCACCCTGCCAACAAAAGGGCATATAGTCAAGGATATGGTGTTCCTAGTCGCAATGTATGGCTGTGAAAGTTGGACTATAGGAAAGGTTGAGCGCCGAAGAATTGAGGCCATTGAACTATGGTGCTGGAGAAGACCCCTGCGAGTCCCTTGGACTGCAAGGCGATCAAACCAGTCAGTCCTAGAGAGCAACCAATTGCTCTTTAGAAGGCCAGATCCTGAAGATAAAACTCAAATACTTTGGCCACCTAATGAGAAGAAAGGGCTCACTGGAGAAGAGCCTAATGCTGGGAAAGATTGAGGGCAAAAGAAGAAAGGGACAACAGAAAATGAGGTAGGTGGATGAAGTCACTGAAACACTAGGCTTGAGCTTAAATGGACTCCAGAGGATGGTAGAGAACAAGAAGGCCTGGAGGAACGTTGTCCATGGAGTTGTGATGGGTCGGACACAACTTCGCAACTAACAACAACAAATTGTTTTCTTTGTATTTTTGTTTAATTATTTCTTATACTCCACCAAGAGTCATGTTGTCTGAGTTAGGTAGCCATGATGATGATGATGATGATGATGATGATGATGATGATGATGATGACGACGACGACGACGACGACGACGACGATATCCATTCAGTCATGTCTTATTCTTGGCAATTCTATGAGCCACATCTCTCAACGTCTTCCATTCTTGGACTACTTTTTTGAGGTTTTCTGTGCTCTGGTTGGTGTCAGCTTTGATGGTGTCCAGCCATCATGTTCTTTGGCTTCCTGGCTTCTTTTTACCCCTAACTCTTCCAAACAGAATTGCTTTCTCCAATGAATTCTCCTGCCAACATGGCCAAAATAAGTGAAATGCACTTTTGTGATTCTGCCTTCCAGTGATTGGTGATACACATTCCAGTAGTTGCTTGTTAGTCACCTTTGCTGTCCAAGGAATACGCAGGAACCTTGTTCAGTAACACAGCTCAAACAAATTGATTTTCTTTCTCTCTTGCTTTTTTAAAGTCCAACTTTTGCAACCATAGGTAGTTGCAAGAAAACCAATAGAGCAAACTAATCTACATTTGGTTGCCAGGCTGACATCCTTGTTTTTCCATATTTGGCTGATGTTCATCATTGTTGTGCAACCCAGTGCAATCCGATAGGTAGCCATATAAATGTTCTAAATTAGATTCTCCAGAATTATCAATATTGACCCCCACACACACAAAGATTGATGGGACTACTCAATGTTGCTGCTATTGTTGCAATATAATTACAAATAATTATTTGTACTATTAGTTAAAATGGTATTAAATAATATTCATAATTGTTTGGAGGTTGATGAATAATATGAAACTTTATGAAGAGGTTGATGAGTTGAAGAGTTTGAGGAACTCCTGTTCTAAATAAACAAATAAATGTAGGCCTGTATAATGCACAGATGTGTTGTAGGTTATGTGTCATTTCCAGTCAGTTTTATCCTTTACCCAGAAAGGACCGTCTGGTATGGAACGGGACAAACGGGGTGTTTTAAATGGAGCCATTGGAAAAATGTATCTTCCACAAAGTCAGCAGTGCAAGAATGTAATTGTGTGGCAAAAGCAACTGTTCCCTGAACTCCCCTTTGCTAAATTTGGAGCTAAATTCACTCAGCATCATATGAAACAGAGAGGTTTAAGTCCCACTCAAAGTTCAACTCTTAACATAACCTTAGCTACAGAGTCACTATTCATGTCACCATAATATATTTTTAGCATTACCCTGCCATTTCACCTTGTGCAGCTATTTAAAGATCAAAAGGAATTTCTTTCACTAAAGGAAAAAAAAGTAATGCATTTTAACAGGGAGGGAGGAGGAGGAGGAGAAGGAGGAGGGAGGGAGGGAGGAGAGAGAGGTGGGGAGAGAGAGAGACAGACTAAGGGGTGAACAAGAATATTCAGCAAATGCTACCTAATCATTCTTAAAAATTTAACATTTGACAAACATTTAACAAAGGTGCTTCCTCTCTGATTCCATCAGCATAAATTACAAAACTAAAATGAGATCAGGACCAAGAAAAGGTGGATTCAAATTCCAATTCAGCCATGCACAAAGTAATATTGACCTTTGCCTCTCCCCTGACCATTTAATCTACTCCACATACTTAACTGTAGAGTGACAGCATCCTGTCGCCCATGCCTGAACTATTTAACAGGGGATGTGAGTGTGACAGGAAATATAAAATATGGGACAAATAATGAAAAAAAAAAACCTGAAGAAAATAACATTTCTTTACAGAGGACAGATTTGACTGTATTTTTAACCAGTTTTTAACTACATGTGACATGAATTATATCACTTGAAGGGACAATTCACAATATTAAAACCATGAGTCCAGCAGGGAAACGGCATCTAGGGGAGAGATAGAGAGAATCTCCATACCTCACCATTGGTATTTTCAGATCAGAGGCCGAGGACTGTATTCTTACCACAATTGTCAGGTGCGACTTCATTTAATAATCAGGAAAGAAACCACTCAACTCCATTTGTTTGAAATTAAGTGTACTTTTACTAATTACAAATGAACAGTAGCGAAACTAAGCTGAATCTGGTTAATTAGGCACGAAAGCAAAGAATATCATGTATAATTCAATCCCCTCCTCTTGGCACCCCAGTCCATAGTCCAATTATAATTCACCCAGCTGTCAGATGGGAGATATCTTCAAAAAATTTCACCAGGATGGAATGCTGGACAGTTAACCTTGGCGGGAAACTCCCTTCCTCCACATGCGCAATGAGATGGTCAGGTCAGCGTCTAGAATCTTCCTCCAGTACATAACGATTCCCTTCCCAAATACCAAGCCCCCCCCCCTCCCCGTTTCAATGGCAGCCGAAGCAGCAGCAAAGCAGAGGCTGACATCCGGCCCTCCTCCAGAAAAGGGCGGTCAGACCTGCAGAAACAAAAAGAACACAAACAAACTGACAGACAACAATACACGAAAGAGAGAAAGGGGAAGGGAGAAAAAACAAAAAAAAGGAAAGGAAAATTAGGAGACTGTCCAAGAATCAGGGCTTGTCAGGATAGGCAGAGTAGAACTTGCGGAGCAGACAAGGCGCTTGAACATGGGACCCGTCAACCCATTCAGCGTGAGATGGGGGAAAATGCTTCCAAGCCACCAGGTACTGGACACGGTTCCACCGCCTACAAGAGTCCAAAATCTCACAGATCTCAAAATGTTGCTCTCCCTCTATCAAAAGCAGGCAGGTGGAGGAGGAAGAGGTGTTCTCAAAGAAGAAGTGAGGTGAGGTTTCAGGAGATTAACATGAAAAACAGGGTAAACCCGGTTGAGATGCTTAGGTAACTGAAGACGGACGGAGACAGGGTTGATGATCTTGACAATTGGAAATGGGCCAATATACTTGGGGCCCAACTTCTTTGACTTCTGCATCGTTTGAAGAAACCTAGTGGATAAATAAACTTGATCAACAACTTTGTACTCATGGGGTTTAGCCTGTTTCTTATCAGCTTGTTTCTTATGAGCACGGTGCGCAGCATCTAGAGTCTGGAGAGCCAAAGGCCAGACGTCCCGAAGGCGATCACTCCACTCGGACAGCGAAGACACTTGCGGCTGCTCGCAAGGAATCTCAGGAATGGGCACAAAATCTTGGCCATACACCACACAAAAAGAGGTAAAGCCAGTACTGCTGTGCACAGAATTGTTGTAAGCCACCTCAGCAGGAGGCAACAGTTCCACCCAATCATCTTGTTAGTAGTTGATGAAACAACATAAATATTGCTCCAGCACAGAATTAGTCCTCTCGCGAGCCCCATTAGTTTGAGGGTGGTGGGAGGAGCTTAACCTCTGGGTGGAGCCAATCCGCTTCAGAAACTCTTTCCAGAACAGGGAGGTGAATTGAACACCCCTGTCCGAAATGATGCGGTTGGGCACCCCATGTAAGCGATATATATGTGAGATGAACATTTTAGCGAGAGATTTAGCTGAAGGGATCTTGGAGCAAGGGATGAAATGAACTTGCTTGGAGAATAAGTCAGTAACAACCCAGATTACTGTGTTTCCTTGACTTTCCAGAAGTTCAACAATGAAATCCATGGAGATCTCCTTCCACGGGGCTACTGGGTGAGCCACCGCCTGGAGCAAACCCTGGGGCTTACCCGGAGGGCATTTAGCAGCGGCACAAATGGGACAACTAGAAACATAAGCCTCAATGTCCTTTTTCAGTGAGGGCCACCAAAATTGCCTCTTGACGAGGTGCAGGGTCTTGACAAATCCAAAGTGCCCAGCCATCTGGGAGTCATGGGCCCTTTGAAGTACAATGGTTCTAAATGACACAGGGAGGTATAACTTTGCCCCAATCCAAGCCAATCCATCTTTCATGTGTTGCTGGAACCAGTCATCCTCAGTAAGGGCCTTTTTTAGGTTAGAAAAAAAGTCCTCAGTGACTTCCAATTTAGAAGTTGTTTGACTTCTAGTAACAGCAGGAGCAGCCAGGCTCTTTGTGGGTATGACAGGCTGGACAACACTGAGCTTTGAACAGTTGTACTGAGGGAGTCTGGACAAAGCATCAGCCATAAGGTTTTTCCCTCCTGGAATGTATTTCAAGGTAAAATTGAATCTATTGAAATGCTGAGCCCAGCGCATCTGCTTAGGAGAAAGTTTTCTGGGGGTTCTCAATGCCTCCAAGTTTTTATGGTCAGTCCACACCTCAAAAGGGTGCTTGGCACCCTCTAGAAAATGGCGCCACGTGGATAAAGCCCAGTGAACAGCAAAAGCCTTTTTCTCCCAAATGGCCCAACGTCTCTCTGTGTCGGTCAGTTTGCGAGAGGTATAAGCGCAGGGTTGTAATTTACCTTGGCTATTAGCTTGAAGTAGTACAGCTCCCACTGCCATATCACTGGTGTCAGCCTGGACCACAAAAGGTGCGTCCATGTCTGGGTGTTTGAGGACTGGTTCCTCCGCAAAGAGGCGTTTCAGCTTCTCGAATGCAGCTTGACAGTCCATAGTCCAGTCCACCGGTTTGCTAGGTTTAGGCTTGGCCCCTCCTTTCGACTTAAGGAGGTTAGTTATAAGGAGAGCTATCTTAGCGAAGGAGAGAATAAATTGATGATAGAAGTTAGAAAAACCCAAAAATCTCTGTAATTGCTTACGTGTACGTGGGGCCTCCCACTCGGTGACAGCTCTGACCTTAGCGGGGTCCATTTCAATTCCCTTGTGGGAGATTCGATAGCCCAGGTAATCAATCTTCTCCTGATGAAATTTGCACTTGGACAATTTGGCGTACAGTTCCGCCAAATTTACAGTTCCGAGTTTTTTCAGAACTGTGCGAACAAGCTTCACGTGTTCCTCATGTGTTTTCATGTAAATAAGGATATCGTCTAAATAGACCATTACGCCTTTGTAAAGATGGTCATGTAAAACCTCATTAATCAACTGCATGAAGACTGCTGGCGCCCCCTGGAGGCCAAATGGCATTACTCAAAATTGGAAACAACCAAGGGGGCAGTTGAAAGCAGTTTTCCATTTGTCCCCCTCTTTAATTCTGACTCTATAGTACGCTTCCCTCAGGTCCAACTTAGTGAAAATCCGACCCTTCCCTAATTGGGTCAGCATGTCCTTCATCAGTGGTAAGGGGTACAGGTTCTGAGCAGAGATGCAGTTTAAATTTTTGAAGTTCACACATAATCTGAAGGAGCCATCTTTCTTTTCTCTGAACAATACTGGAGCTGCTACCTTGGCCTTGCTGGTTCAATGAAGCCCCTTTCCAAGTTTTTATCAATGAATTTCCTCATTTCCTCCATCTCTCTAGGGGTCATTGAATATATTTGGGGCTTTGGAAGCTTTACTCCAAGTAAAATATCAATGGTGCAATCTGTGGGTCTGTGAGGGGGCAATTTATCAGAAGATTTTTCACTAAAAACATCCTTGAGGTCCCAATATTCCCTTGGTATTCTTTCCTCCCCCTCAATCTTCTCCTGCCCCCTGGCTGCCAGTGAGCGAGTAGTAGTATCAGAGGCTGGAGATTCAACTTTTCCCTCCAGGGGTGTGGCTGTCCGAATCCGCAACCACCCCTCTCTCCAGTTTATGCGTAGGTTCCATCTACAGAGCCAGGGGAGTCCCAAAACAAGGGGCTGGTCCATGCCAGGCACCACAATAAAAGTTATTATTTCTTGGTGGGTACCCATCCACATCTCGATGGGTTCAGTGGAAAAATGAGCAGGACCGCCTCCCGCAATATTGCCATCTATTTGGCAAAAAGCAATAGGGATTTTTAAAGTCTTTAGTTTCAAACCTAGCTTCTCAACCATTTCAGGGCTTATCATGCAACGGGAACACCCAGAATCTAATAGAACCAGAAGTTTTTCTTTTGCGCCAGAAGAGGGCACTCTAAGCTCAATTGGGATAAGCATAGGGCCAGAGTGGGAACTTTTTTTTTTTCATTTATACTTTATTTGTATGCCGCCCTTTTCCCTGAGGGGACTCAGGGCGGCTCACATTTCAGGGGGAGGGGAAGACAAACAAATTACAAGAAGAAGACAATACATTGTTAAAAAAAAAAAGAGCACAACAGTCATACCATTCAGGTGGGGTTAAAGTCATTAGCCCCAGGCCTGCTGGGACAGCCAGATTTTAAGGGCAGCGCGGAAGGTCTGGAGGGTGGTGAGGGTCCGGATCTCCACGGGGAGTTCGTTCCAGAGGGTCGGAGCAGCCACCGAGAAGGCTCTCCTCCGGGTAGTTGCCAGTCGACATTGGCTGGCTGATGGAATTCGGAGGAGGCCTAGTCTATGCGATCTTATTGGTCTAATGGAGGTAATTGGCAGGAGGCGGTCTCTCAAGTATCCAGATCCAATACCATGAAGGGCTTTGTAGGTGACAACCAGCACCTTGAAGCGCACCCGGAGATCAACAGGCAGCCAGTGCAGCTCGCGGAGGATAGGTGTTACGTGGGTGAAACGAGGTGCACCCACGATCGCTCGCGCAGCCGCATTCTGGACCAGCTGAAGTCGCCGAATGCTCTTCAAGGGCAGCCCCATGTAGAGCACATTGCAGTACTCCAGCCTAGAGGTCACAAGGGGATGAGTGACTGTTGTGAGAGCCTCCCGGTTCAGGTAGGGGCGCAACTGGTGTACCAGGCGAACCTGGGCAAATGCCCCCCTGGTCACAGCTGACAAATGGTGTTCAAAAGTCAGCTGTGGGTCCAGGAGGACTCCCAAGTTGCGGACCCTGTCTGAGGGGCGTACAGTTTGACCCCCCCAGCCTGAGAGATGGAACACCTGGCCAATTAGTGGGAGGGAAGCACAACAGCCACTCAGTCTTATCTGGATTGAGTACAAGCTTGTTAACCCCCATCCAGTCTCTAACAGCTTCAAGGCCCTGGCTCATCACGTCCATCGCTTCATTGAGTTGGCACGGGGCAGACAGATACAGCTGTGTATCGTTCGCATATTGGTGGTATTTTATCCCGTGCCGTCGGATGATCTCTCCCAGCGGTTTCATGTAGATATTAAAAAGAAGGGGGGACAGGACCGAACCCTGCAGCACCCCATACGTTAGGGGCCTAGGGGTCGATCTCTGCCCTCCGACTAACACCGACTGCGACCTGTCCGAGAGGTAAGAGGAGAACCACCGTAGGACAGTGCCTCCCACCCCCACCTCCCGCAGCCGTTGCAGAAGGATACCATGGTCGATGGTATCGAAAGCTGCCAAGAGGTCAAGGAGTACCAGGATGGAGGCGTGTTGAGAAGGTGGTGGCCGGTCAATGCGACCAAAGCGGTTTCTATGCTGTAGCCAGGCCTGAAGCCTGACTGGAATGGATCAAGATAACTGATCCATTAGTTGGCTTCCTCCAAGGACCGCTGGAGCTGAAAGGCCACCACCTTCTCAACAACCTTCCCCACAAAGGGGAGGTTGGAGACTGGACGATAGTTGTTTAGTACGGCTGGATCCAAGGATGGTTTCTTCAGGAGGGGTCTCACCACCGCCGCCTTTAGTGCGGGGGGAAAGACCCCCTCCCGTAAGGAGGTGGCAACAACCGCCTGGATCCAGCCCCGTGTCACCTCCCTGCTGTTAACAACCAGCCAGGAGGGGCACTTACCCAGCGATGAGAATTCTCATCATCAGTGTCATCAGACGGGCTGGGGCTTTCGTCTCCCCCCTCCTCTGGCTCAAAGCGTCGAGAAACATTTTCTGCAGCGAAGGCGGCCTCCTTCCTCTTGCCTGGAACCTTCTCAGGTTTCCTCTCCCTCCGGGGGGGTGGAGCAAGGTGGGTCTGCTTGACTCGGCAATTCACAGCACGATGACCCTCCTTTTCACAGCAGAAACAAGCGGAGGGCTTGGGTTTGCCTGCAAAACCTCACCTGTCCTCACTTCTTGGGCAGGGGGATTTAGGGGTTGGGGGGATTTCTCAATGTCCCCCTCTTCCATGCAATGAAGCCTGATTAAGTCTAACTCAATGTCTGCAGCGTTCTCATACCAAGGTTCCAAACGACGGGGAAGGTGTCTGTTTATGCATTGCTGGTAAACGTCTTTATCCAAGCCATCAGCGAATCGATCCAGCAAGGCTTCTTCCAACCACCCCCTCATATAGGCCGACAACTCCTGGAATTCCTGCACATATTCAGGCACAGTTTTCTTTCCCTGTCTAAGGGCCGTAAATTTCAGCCTAGCGCGACGCTCGGTCAAAGGGTCATCAAACCTTCTCCTCATGGCTGCCATAAAGTCATTAAAGTTCCTCAGGAGAGGGGAGTTACTATTATGTAATCCGACCATCCAGTCGGCTGCTTTCTTCTCCAAGGCCATTAACACCATTCTCACTTTAGATTCATCCGTGACTAAATCAGGCCCATATATTTCCATATAATTCCAGACCTGAATAATAAACAACCCGAGACATCTGAGTTCTCCATCATATTTTACGCTTAAGGATGGGATCTTAGCCATCCGACGTCTCTAATTGCAGGGGGGAGGTTGGTGCTGGGTTTTCTTGCTCACATCCCCCTTTGGCCCCTCCAGTCTCCCTTAAGCTATGCAGCAAGTACCTTTTCTCCAGTTCCTCTGCTGGTTCCTTTTCCACAGCTCTCTCTCGAATTTGGCATTCACTCCATGCCTCTTTCGAGGAGCCTCATGGCATGGGAGATTTTGTAGTCTTCCTCTCCAGAGCCACTCCAGTTAGCAGCTGGCTTTTTCTTTGGCCTCCTTCTCGTGACTCCAGGTTGTAATTCCTCAGGTTCTTCTTTCTGTCCCACACCCCAAGTCCATCTGGGACGAACGGCAGGTTCTTCCACTCTCAGGTCGGCTAGCATTTCTGTTAGAGATGGTGCTGCTGTTGCACCCATGTCTTCCTCCTGGTCGCTTTCATGCAAAGACATTTTTCTTTTCTTTCTATGAGGGCACCCCCCTCAGTAGTTGTTTGCTCCGGGTTGGGTGCGAGGTGAGATTCAGCTTATTGTCAGGTGCGACTTCATTTAATAATCAGGAAAGAAACCACTCAACTCCATTTGTTTGAAATAAGTGTACTTTTACTAATTACAAATGAACAGTAGCGAAGCTAAGCTGAATCTGGTTAATTAGGCGTGAAAGCAAAGAATATCATGTATAATTCAATCCCCTCTCCTTGGCACCCCAGTCCATAGTCCAATTATAATTCACCCAACTGTCAGGTGGGAGATATCTTCAAAAAACATCATCAGGATGGAATGCTGGACAATTAACCTTGGCGGGAAACTCCCTTCCTCCACATGCACAATGAGATGGTCAGGTCAGCATCTAGAATCTTCCTCCAGCACATAACAATTCCCTTCCCAAATACCAAGCCCCCCCCCTCCCCGTTTCAATGGCAGCCGAAGCAGCAACAAAGCAGAGGCTGACAACATTTTTGGCCAAGGCTCCACCTTACCCTTCCCTATTCCTCTGCATTTTGATTCCAATCTGGATTCAGAAGTTTCATGTTAATATTTTTATTCTTTTATAAGTGATGCTGATGTGTCTTCACATACAGTACATCACAATATCTTAAGTATGTGAGTGAAGACAGGTATGTGAGTGAAGACAGGTCTTCCCTGATAGTTCTCAGAGTATATGCTTGATGTAGATAGTAGTGTGCTTCAGTTTGGCAAGATTCTGTCTATAGGCATGAAATAATAAAGAAATCTGCTTGGAAGAATCAATGTTACAACTTTTTCCCCATTTGAATCCTCCCCCTTGGTTGTTTTTGTTATTTTGCATTTAGTTTTTCTTGGTGTTTCATAAAGTTGTTTTAAGTGAGAGGGGAAAAATAAAAATCACATGTCATTCTTGGTTTGGAGGCCTGACAATCTGCAGACAACTATGGATATGGAAGATATATTTGTTTATATAGTTTTCCTGATAGTATTTATAACCAGCCTCAATCCAAATGGACTGTGAGCATTGTACAACAAAGTTAGAATATGAACCAGTTATAATCAGTCATGTACAGAGAGTAAAAATCATCAATAAAAATCTAAGTCATCATATGGATATAAGGGCCATATGCCAGCTGAATTGTCACTTGTAACATAAAAAGACTAAATTTTTCTGATCCCATGTCTTCAACTATTTTGGTTTACTACTTCTTACTCCTTTTCTGTGTTTTGCATAATGTTGCTTAATCTAAAGAGGAATGTTATGGTGGGTAAATATGTTTATATGAACGCATATCACCCAGATTTGTTAAAGAATTATTATAAAAAACAAATCATGGCATTAATCCCTAGAATGCACAGTTGTTCTTCAATTTAATCTTCGGCAGATCTTAAAACTTGCTTTTGTTTTGCCCTTCTGAATCTGAAATTGTACCCTTATGCTCTTTGTAAGGTAAATACTGGTGTGAAAATAAATGGAGGAACTGTGGGGGGAAATCGGTTTGGTTTTTTAAAAAAAATAATAACAAAGTTCATATATCTTTTATTTTCGCTATTTTTCAGAATCTCAAAATACGGAAGCAATTCAGTTTAAAATTTTAAAAAATGCTTAATTAAAAATCCTTAATTGAAAACTAGTTGTAAGTACTATAATGAATGTTCAATAGAAGCCTGTAAGAACCTATATTGTGCAGCTAGAGGAGCACATAAAAATGTACTAGCTAACAAAAAGGCTTGTCAGCTAATGCAAAAAGGTGTAAGGCTTATTACTAAACATATCTGAACAGAGAAAGAATTCCAGAACCGGAGCACATGAATCACAACTGCCCTCACACAGATTGTCACATAAACAATCACTGAACGATCTTATACCCACAAGAGGACACCCCCACTAAAGCATATTTGATGGGAAAATACAATAATGGAGCATTTGTCATATACAGCTTTTTCATATCACAGCAAGTACAATATCTTAAATATTGCTTGAGGACAAACTGAGAGCCAATGCAAGTAGAATACATGTAAATTGCCATTTTCTGCAATCTAACCATAGTATATTACACTGGCTGCAGCTTCTGGACACATGTCAAGGGTAATTCCTCATATAAGACTTTGCAATAAACCATTCTTGGGGTTATCAATACTTAAAGCTGGAGAAAGTTAAACGAATACTCTCAGCCACAAATCTGATGTTTCAGAGATGGCTGGATTTCATTCACCTCAAAATAAGCTTTCAACTGGATAGCAGTGTTTCGGCCTTGTGGGAATTTAATCCCAGCTTGTTCCTTCCTATCAAGGTCATGATTACACTTGGACAACATTCAGTTACTATCAGAAGTGCACTTTAAGATCTGTGACAAATAGCAACCATCAAGTCATTTCCTGTCTATTTAAAATAATATAGGAAACAAAGTAGAACAGTGTAGCACATCTTTTAAAGATGGCAGAATATATTTAATAAATCAAATCATGGTTTATCTGAGAACAAAGAGAAGTGAACACAAAAGTGTTAAAATAACGCAGGACAGCGTAATAGTGAAGGCGTTAGATGCAGATCAATAATATGAACACTTTAAAGCTGATTTTCTACCGCTCAACCAATAGACAGATAGGAAGGTCTAGGACCGTGATGGCTAACCTTTTTGTTGTCGTGTGTCAAAGTGCACATGCTCAGTGACAGTGTACCCGCATGCCCGCATCCATAATGCAATGTGCATGTGATACCCCCATGCATGCCCCATGCCACCACATGTGCGTTCCACCCCTCCATGAGCTCCACCCCCCTTGCCCATTTTTCACTTCCAGGTTGGTGCAGGAGGACACGTGGGGGGCTCATGTTCTGGGCCTGGAAGGCTTCCTACACAAACCTGGAAGCCAAAATGGGGCGTGGGGGCGCTGCAGAAGCCCCAAAATGCAATGCAGGAGCCCCCTCATGCATGCACCCTACCTCCACCCACCCCCATGCATGCGTGACAGAGACCTGAAGACCAACTGGCTGGCAGGAGGCACGTGCGCATGCCCGGTGGAGCTGGGCTGGTGTGCTCGCAGAAAGGGCTTTGTGTGCCACCTGTGGCATCTGTGCCATAGGTTTGCCATCATGGGTCTAGGACTTTAAGGTCCAATCCCACCTGGTAATCTAGAGGGAACCATTGGGAATGGCGTCACAAAGTGCTCAGACTTGCAAGAGAATTACTGAAGTCATTATATATCGTCTATCAAGGTGACTTCTGCAGTTTCAGATTCATATCCAAATTAAAACCCAGAATTAAATAGGTCCAAATGAACAGTATTATCTAGATGTGTCTGAAATAGCATGCAGGTGGAAATTTTCTACCTTCTTTTTTCCTTCTGAATGCATATTGGTTACAATGAGCTAGCCACTATAATATGACAAGAGCTATGCTGGATAGCCAAACTTCAGGAGGAGTCTGTAGTACCTTTTCTGACTAATTAATTTAAAGACGAATACTTTCATAAACTATTTTAGCCACTTTAGTATGTCTGATGAAGTGATTCATAATTCAAAATGCAATTGTTAGTCAGGAAAGGTGCCACCAGATTCCTTTTGAATGAACTAGGTATGAAAAGTTGTGTCCTATCTTAGCTATAAAAGTCAGCTGGGTGATTTTGGGTCAGTCATTCTCTCTCAGCCAAACTCATCTCCCAGGGTTGTTGTGGTGGAGAAAATAGGAGGAGGAAGGTATGTTGGATATGTTCGTTAATGTGAGTTATTTATAAAAATAATAAAGGTGGATTGTCTTTATTATTTTTACAAATAAATATGTAAATACTGTATTTTCAGAGTATAAGACGCACCGGAGTATAAGATGCACCATGATTTTGAAGAGGTAATTTTTTAAAAAAAGGTTTGGCACTCTGCAGTCCTCCTAAACCCTCTGAATGCCTCGTTATTTTGCGAAATAAATGGGGGGGGGATGCAGAGCTTTGGAAGGCTTGTAGAGGGCTCCTGAGGGTTAGGAGGCAAAAACGGCCCATTTTTTGCTTTTTTTGCCCTCCCCAGCCCCCAGGAGCACTCTGGAAGCTTCCTAAAGGCTATGCACGGCCAATTTTGCAAAGAGGGGGGGGGGGTTGGGAGGCCAAAAATGCTGTATTTGGTGTATAAGATACACCCAGATTTTCACCCTCTTTTTTGAGGGAAAAAGGTGTGTCTTATACTTTGAAAAATGCAGTAAATAAAATAAATTTCCTCCACTTCGGAAGCCTTTTAGTTTCTTTGAGAAATGGGAATACACACATGATAACTCCTCCAGAGAAATAAATATGGCCCCAGCATTTCCACAAAGGCATTGATCAGATGTGTTTGTCTTTGTAAAAAAAAATAAAATCTGAGCGAAATGGGACATGGTTTGAAACTATAACAGAACTGAAAGCAAGGATTATTTCATGTAATTCTCCTTGATGCAGTAACAAAAGAATGTTTCCAGGAGATGAATGAAATGTCAGGTAGTCAGAAAAGTTGTTTTAAGTTGTCTTTGAGAAATAAAAAGAATTTCTTTGGACAGATTTCCTCTGTGACACTTTACAGCTTAGACTGTGATTGTAGAGCAGTTTATTATATCACTTATAAATAGCAATAATTTTGGGATTTTTGCAAATGTCGATACAGTACATCAGCACTCCAAGATGGATATCACGGTGTATCTACTCAGTCAACTATTAGATTATTAAGATAATTGAAAATGTCATAATTACCATTATCATCACTAAATTATAGAATTAGAAAGTGTGCTTCCTGCTCAGTGCATGGGAAGTCACTAACTGGAGGTCACTATAGTAGATGTGGGGATTTGATTATCTTCCAGATGTTTCTGGGTTTCAACTCCCAGCATCAAACACCTTTGGCAGTGCAATTGGGACTTCTATGGTTCAAAAGGCATATGGTTTCTCCGCATTATTTTTAGCCAAAAAGGCAACTGGTCAAGCTTTGCTTAAAAACTTTCAATGAATAAGAGTCCATCCACCCATAAATGGAAGAAGAAAGTTTTTAAATGAGCTTTAAAAAAACAAAACCTACTATTTAGCTGTAATTTGTTTCTCTGCATTTTTCATTTGTTTGTCTTAAATCTTTGCTTCTGGAGAGATAAAGAACATGTTTGCCCAAATTCTGCCTTTTGTGATACCACATCTTGATCTTCCACCACATATACCAGGAACTCCCAAGATTCTTTTAATATAATTTATACATAAATATATACCTTCTTTTAAATAAGTAGCAAGGCAATTCAGTGGAAGCTGCCAATGTCTGATGCCAAATGCCACTGAATAAGAGATGGGGAATGAACAAAATCCAGCATCTTTATCATATATTCATTCATAGACATATGGATGTTGATATATACTTAGACATCATGACAGATCAAACAGCTTAAGTTCATATTTTAGGGAAAGTAAGAAAAAAACAAACTATACAGAACTAATGACCTTGAAATTTGGAGGGAGGGATAGGGAGGGATGGAGAGCTGTGTGTGTGTGTGTGTGTGTGTGTGTGTGTGTGTATTTATGTGTGTGTGTGTGTGTGTGCAGTGTCCCATAAACATCCTTTGGAGGCAGCTACCCTCCAGGGCTATGCGACAGATGGAAACAAATCACAAAGCAAAAAAGTACAAAAAAAAACCCTAGCAGGCACCAAAAGAAACCCAGAAACTAAACAGCAAATTGTTATTTGAAAACACAAGAGCCTACATATTTATTTGCTTGTTCCTTTTTTCTTTGCCTCTCTTTGTACATGCCACATATTGGGTTTCTCTTGACTGAAATGAGAGTTTTATTATGTTCGATCTCCTGGAATATAGCAGACAAGAGACAGAGTGCATATGGCAGAAGTGATAATATAGGTATAGATACAAAACTTTTAGACATGAAACTAATAGACTATTGTACAAATAGAATTCTTTTGTTCGTGTTTCTGCTATTGCAAAGAGATTACAGGTAGTCCTCGACTTACAATCATAATTGAGCCCAAAATTTCTGTTGCTAAGCAAGAGACTTATTAAGTGAGTTTTGCCCCATTTTATGACCTTGTTTGCGACAATTATTAAATGAATCACTGCAGTTGTTAAATTAGCAACACAGTTGTTAAGTGAATTGACTCTGCCTGTCAGAAGATTGCAACATGATCTAGGAACACTGCAACCATAATAAATATGAGCCAGTTGCCAAGTGTCCAGATATGTGACCATTGGGATGCTACAACATACATTGTGAGTGTGAAAAATGGTGATAAGATACTTTTTTCAGTCCTGGTGTAACTTCGAACAGTCACTAAATGAATTGTTATAAGTCAAGGACTACCTATAATTCATTAAACAACACAGGAACATAGGAGACTAGTACATGGCAATGCATCTTCCCACCTTCTGCATTGACTCAGATCATGGATCACAGAGAAGTGATGTGAGAATTTTCCTGATCACCATCAGTCTTGATGAAGCTTCCAACAAAACAATCCAAGCTGGTTCATGAAATACTCTTTCTAAACTCTGACACAACACAGTTATTAGAGTTGGAGTAAATATTGAGCCCTCATGGTTTATATCAGAGGTGGAATTCACTTATCTTACCTACCGGTTCACAAATGTGAGCACGCTCGCACATGCGCTTCATTTGCACACCTTCTGCCCATGTGCAGTGCTAATGCCAGTGGTGGTATTCAGCCAGTTTGCACCTATTCAGGAGAACCAGTTGTTAACTTTCTAAGCAGTTCGGAGAACCAGTTGTTGGAAGAAATCTTACTTCATTTTTTTCACTTTACAGGACTAATCCTGTAAGGAAGGCAGGAAGGAAACATTCTGGCGTTGTTTCTAGCCTAATCTTTATTGCCCTGCTTACAGAAACTGCCTCTCCGGTTAACCCTTATTACATTATAACAGCGAAAGTGAAGCACCCAGCGATTGAGTGACATTGAATTGGCCATGCCCACCCAGTCACATGACCACCAAGCCCCGCTTACCCAGCTGGTCATTAGGGCAGAGAACCAGTTGATAAATTATTTGAATCCCACCACTGGCTCACGTATTACATCGGGGTGGGTAGGCGGAGCCTCCTGCAGCCACCACTACTGGTTCACCTGAACCAGAGAGAACCAGCTGAATACCACCTCTGGTTCATACCTGTAGCTTCCATGAACATATTTAACCAATTTGTAGAGAAAACCTGAAAGAAAATGTCAGCATGTGATATTATTATTATTTATTATATTATTGTATTTGAGGACATTGTAAGAACTCCTGTATTGCCGTAGGACATTGGGACACTTTCCATTTATAGACTGAAGTTGAAGAACAGACTTTTCCCCACTATCTCCAGCTACCAATGAATTCTCAACAGGCCATATGTCTCAATTTATTGCTGACCATGTTGCCTGTCAATGAACCATTATGCCTTACTAAAGATTCATTTGGTTCCAAGCATCCAAGAGGAATTTATAAGCAAGGACTTTCAGCCTAAAATAAATATTCACTGGGACATCACAACACATCTTGCCATATTGTGCATGGGCCTTAAACGGTAGCTGCGTTCATAGCAAATTATACTCATTGATGCATCAGCCTTTTTTGAGTTAAGGCACTACTTATTTCTGAAACTGTTGATTAAGCTCCTTTCTATGCACTGCCTATGCTTAACATGAATCATTTCAATGCAGGGTACGGTGAAAGTCTGTCACAAACAGTCTGGAAATAAAAGATTGAAGTTATGGTTTATTTTTTCCTGCATCTCATTAAAAACTGTACCAGATTTGTTTTAAAAAAATAATGCATAAATACATATTTTGTCTGATTCACTTATATATCCAATTCAAATAACAGCACATTATAAAACTAAAGGGCTGCATTATTCACCTACTTTTAAGTAATGTATTGCTTTACTTTTAGTTATTTTTGAATAAGTCACAGCTGGCAGTAACCTAATAACCCATAAACACCTTCCCACCCCACCCTCCTCCAGCAAGAAGCAACCAGAGCTACTCTAAGTAACTTATCCAATATTTTTCATTTTTAATGTTATGAATGCTGCTGCTTCTTACACATAGATTGTCAGAGAGCCGGAAAGAATATTTCTCGCTGCTTAATTAACAGCTCAACCCCATGCATATTTATTCAGAAGTATGTTCCACTCAATCCAAATAAGTGTGCGTTGAATTTTTTTTTAACAAGAATCTCCCTGAGTCTTTCATGGAGGACCTCTTTCCTTTTCGTGCAAAGAAGGCAATTTGGAATGAAAAAAGATGGAAAATGAGAAGTAGGCCAGGGGTGGTGTTCAGCAGGTTCTGACCAGTTATGGAGAACCTGTAGCGGAAATTTTGAGTAGTTTGGAGAACCAGTAAATACCACCTCTGATTGTCCCCGCCCCCATCTATTCTCTGCCTCCTGAGTCCCAGCTGATCAGGAAGAAATGGGGATTTTGCAGTAACCTTCCCTTGAAGTGGGGAGGGAATCCTGTCAGACATTCGCAAGCCTTGAAATAGAGCGCCTTTCTCCAAAAGAGATTGAATTCATTTCTCTTCTGTCTCCAAAACAGTTCAAACAATATATGTTGACTTTCAGATTGCACAAGGTCTGTGATTGTTATTAACTTTATAGAAGTTTAATTTTGAAAAGTAATCAGAAGTTTGAATGTGTTCAAAATACACCCAAAGAAGGAGGGGGGGAGAGAAAGCAAATGGGCATTCTAACTGCTTTTTGAATAGTTTTTCTTCCTTTTTTTTCTTTTCCCAATTTTTTTCATTACAATATCAAAATCTAACCACCAAAGGGGGGAAAAATAAATGCATGCAAAATACTAATATGTGACTAGTAAGATTATATTACAGGTGGTCCTTGTTTAATGACCATTCACTCAGTGACTGCTCATACTTAACTGACTAAGTGGTAAGTGCAACCAGTCCTTGTACTAACAGCATTCATGTGATTGTGACTGGTGACCTTCCCTGCTGGTGTCCATCAAGGAAAGTCAATGGGCAAGCCACTTAATAACCCATATGGTCCTTGCTTAACAATGAATATGAGCTGTGGTGGTGCAGTGGTTAGAATGCAATATTGCAGCCTATCTTTGCCCACAGTCAGGAGTTTGATCCTGATTGGCTCAAGGTTGATTTGGCCTTCCATCCTTCCCAGGTTGGTAAAATGAAGACCCAATTGCTGACTCTGTAAACTGCTTAGAGCGGCCTGCAAAGCACTATGGAGCGGTATGCAAGTCCAAGTGCTATTGCTATAATTGTGACTGTACAGTTTAGTAGCCCCTAATTCTATTTGGGTTTGACAGCATTGATTTAGACTGTCAGATTTGTAGCAAGAAACAATCTACATGTAAAACTCTGAATGTTTCTGAAATCTGTTCTTGTACAAATATGTCCCCAGTTACTGGCAAGTTTAAACTTATATTGGGGTGGCAATCTGTTGCCAGTAGTGTCAGCAAGACAAGTGTCAGCAAAGCTGATGGATGAAATTGTGGCAATATGGTGGCTTCTCAATCCTTTTGTCATGAATCATTCTGATGAAAGCAGCAAGCTCCAGAGAATGCCTATGGCTCTTGAGCACTTATGGGGCCTTGGTGTAATTTCAAAAGCAATTAATTTACAAGGATAATTTGCTTCAGCTGATTGGCTCAAGGAATTAGGAATGGGAGGCTCACTATTGCATTACTTCTCCTTCTTCCAAGCCATGTCCAGTTGGCAATAGGAAGCAGGGAGATCTGGTGGAATTCCAGATCCACCAGGAAGATCACTTTTGTGTGAGACCTTTCTAGGCTCTGTTCTTCAGCGTCTACATGAAGCTGCTGGGTGAGGTCATGATGATGATACTCAATTATACATCTCCATTCTGCTGACCAACTGATGTTTTGATGTTACTTCATGGTCTCAGGAGACTGTGGGGGTTTCAATAGGAAAGAACAAGCAAGATGGAGTGATTTGGGGTTTTAGCCCCCATAATCCAGGGATTTTCCATTCTTGCTTCTCAGTGGGACTGCCCAAACTGATCAGGACAAGTGCACAATTTGGAGATCCTCATGTTTGAGAAACAGGTGATAGCTGTGACCAGGAAGGCACATGCAGAGATCCATCTTGTGTGCCAGTTATGTTTTTCCTGATTTGGGAGGCACTATTCAAAGTCATTCATTTCTTGGTCACCTCTTGAATGGATTACTGTAATATGCTGAATGTTAAGGCTATCTTGAAGAACACCCAGAAACTGCAAGTGATTCAGGATGAGGTAGCATAGATAGGTGCACTTCAGCATACCTCTATTACACCAATGCTCCATGAGCAGCACTGAATCCCAATAGGCTTCCCAGTGGAATTCAAGATGCTTCTTGGCATGAAACAGGTTATTGGCAGAAATGTTTTTTCTGTCTTGTTTGCCCTGCTAAATCTGGCAGGATGAGCGTACTTTGTATCACATCAATTAAACAGTTCCGTATGGTAGGATCCAGGAAGTGTGGCTTCTTTGTCATAGTGCTTGCTGTTTAAAACACCATATTCCACCAAGATTTGCTTGGCCCTGGTCCTGTTGGCATTTCAGAAATCTTTGGAGACCAAGATGTTCCCTCAGTCATGGGGTCTGAAGGTTGGGAAAGCCTGTCAATGTAATTTCATACTCTGATTGCTGGTGTGTGGCTTCAGTTTTGCAAAAATCAGAAACAATTCAGACCCAGGGGAAGGCAAGTCAGCAACTCTTCGGCAGGTAGATGTAATCCCATTATGTCTCTACCAACACAACACATTTGACCAGGTCAGTTAAATTTTAGCAGTTGTATTCACACAACATATTTAGTTTAGTTAACCGTAGCCTCAGTGGCTTAGCAGGCTTTATAATCATAGTCCCAGCCCATTTGTGTTATTTTGTGATTCAATATATTCTGCAAAATCCCAAAGAATTAATTCAGTAGCCTAGTTAAGTGTGCTCCTCAAACCAAGCCTAAGGCTATAGATGTTCTCAACCTACATGAACCTTCAGTTGGGTTTAACACTCTGTTGAGAAATCTTTCTATAGCTGCCTTAAAAGGAGAGCTCTTTAGCCTGCAGGGTTCACTTGTTCAAGATCTCATTCTTCGCTGGCTCACATTATGTGAATTGCTTCTTATTAGGATTCTATTATCTGTCCAATCAGAAGCTAGTGCTGTGCCAAGCATTATTTCAGATACATGCCATGGAAGGCAGTTCCTCTGCAGGCAGTCTCAGGTTGTGAGATTCAGCCACAAAGAAGGCATATTGCAATGGAAAGATATTGGGATGGTGGGGCCAAAAATCTGGCCGCCTTCTACATTGATTCGGAACATGGAGCTTACTGTGATATGAGCATTTTCTTGATCATCTTCAACATACAAAGCATTCTGCTGGGCAGGTTTTCCTAGGCTGTGGTGGGATGCACCAGAGCAGGAAGCAGCTGTGTAGAGACATGAACACAAACAGAACCTGGGAAACCTATGAAGCAACTATTTTGAAACTTAGATAGAATGAGGCCAAACATTTCAAGAAAATGTGCCAGTGAACTTTGATAGACTATTCTATTGTTCTACAGATCCTGGTATCAGAATTTTGTTTTTATATTTAGATTAAAATTAAGTAGTTGCAATTTATGGCCATCATTTTGTCGGTTTTGTGGCCATGGAAAACAGTTCCCATCCATATTTCCTATTGTTTCTTTTATGTCCAGAATAGTGATATCATATTCCCCACTGTCTTCTTTCTCCCATATTCTTTTAAAAAGCCTGTCCTCGCCGTAGATGTAACTCAATACAGAGCCATTGATTCTGAGTCTCTCATTCTGATTACCCAATCAGTTACATGCCCACCTTTACTGAAATGCTTTAACCAATTGTCAATAAGAGGTAGAACCTTCTCAAAACATTTTCCTGAAATTGAGGTGGATTATATCTCCACCCCATAGGTTTTGGGCTAATCCAGGGTTTGGCAACCCTGTGGCTCTGGAGCTGCATGTAATTCTTTCATCCCTCTGCTGTGGCTCCCTGTCACCAGCTGGCTCCACAATTGATAGGGCTTCCAGTTAGGAGACGTAGAGGAAAAAGGATGCTGCGCTAGGAGGAGACTCTATGGTGGGGAAACCTGACTTCCGGTCAGCTCCAGAATTGAATGTGGGGCTTCCGGTTATAGGTCACCAACTTCTGAGTTAACCAAACTAAATGATTATTTTGTGTTTTTTTAATAATAATTTTATATTCCATGGTTACCATGATACCATTCATTTTCGACTCACTAGTGTCTTTTGTGTCGCTCTATAAAAAGGCTTTAGTGTTGTAGCCTATGGTTAATGAACTAGTCCTCATGTGGTAGTCATGATTTGATTTTGCACATGATGTTCTTTCAGGGAAAGGGCATAGAGGCTTTAAAGATGAGGAACAGACATCATCTTCCCTAATTTTTTTTCTTTACAGCGCTGGGTCATTTAAAAGGAAAAATAATGAATTCATATATTCATTTTAAGATAGGCAATGTTACCACAAAGGCCTTCACACCCAGCTCTTGACCCAATCTTCTATGTGTTACAACTTGTCCTTATGAGCCATGTTACACTCAAAATTCCTTTCCCTTCCTCCCTGACCTTGTCACATAGCCAAATCTGATAGCTATCTGACAATATCTCTGGCTGCCAGGAAAAACAGAAGGCTTATTTTAAAACAAAGAAGCAAACAAGGTGATGCAACTGCCAGTCAAGGCCAAGAACAGCAGCATACTTATTCAAATAAATAAATAAATAAGGCAGCAGAATTGAGTGCTTGGGAACACTACCATTAACACAGCAAGAGTTCTTTGCCTTGGTACACACCCTTCATGAAAAAGAGAACTTTCGGGAAGCAGAACTCCTCTCCCACTCTCAGTAGAAAGTGTCTGTGTGTGTTTGTTTGTGTGTATGTATGTATGTGTATATAATGTGTGTCTGTATATATGTATATATATATATATATATATATATATATATATATATGTGTGTGTGTATATATATACATACACACACATGCATACATACATACCTACATACACATACATACACACACACACACACACACACACACACTATGTGTGTGTGTGTGTTGGGATGGTGAAATTCAATTTATTTTACTACCGCTTCTGTGGGCATGGCTTGGTGGCATGGCAGGGGAAGGATACTGCAAAATCCCCATTCCCTCCCCACTCCTGGGGGAAGGATATTGAAAAATCTTCATTCCCACCCCACTCTGGTGCCAGCCAGAGGTGGTATTTGTCGGTTCTCTGAACTACTCAAAATTTCCGCTACCGGTTCTCCAGAACCTTTCAGAATACACAAACACACACACACTATATACACATACACACTCACACTCACACAGCAACAACCAAAATCAATATGATTACTAAAAACATATCCTTGGAAACTGTCAACCTCAACTCCAGCTCAAAAGATCATAGATAGCATGGAAACATAGCATGGAATTCAGAAGATGAAGTTGTTCTGTGATAGTCTGGATGTTTGCCAAATAGCTGAATAGCTACAAAGCAAACTCCCAGCCTTAACATTTGGCAACTTCTCTGCTCAACTTTCTGATTAAACAGTTGGAGCCCAACCAGTGTTTGCAAGTAAATCTCATCTTACTTTTCTCTTCGTCAAGACTTTATGCTTTTCTTTCTTCCAGATTGGTCTTCAGTTTTCTCAGTGCAACATTTGCTTCTCAAGGCAGTGAACTGAACAAAAATCCCTTCTGCCGGGGGGGGGGGGGAACCATTCTTGGCAGAGTTATTGCTCCAGATTATACATATGATTTTTGTGAGTGGGTGGATAAGGAAATGAATTGAAATAGCTTATTTGTATGGATCTTAAAGCCTGATCAGAATTTCTACATTATATTGTTCCCCGCAGTTATCTTCTTTTGAAGCCACCCAAAAGAATAAAATATGTGAGCAACTGTAGTTGCATTTTCTTATCCATTTCAAGATATATATTAGGGGGGGGGGGAGAGAGACTGGAAAGCAAGTATCCTATTTGCCTTCTATTATGTTTAAATATATATTTCAATTATATAATCTAATTGAAATTTTTTAATTAAGTCACCTATTTACTCAATACTTAATTAATAATGTATTAATTACTCAGTTATATATAGTTGTTATTTTCTCAAATTATAATATAAGCCCATACATATTTTGTTATATACTGTTTGTGCATACAGGACTGTAACTTTGTTGCTAGTATCCTTATGATTTATATTGATATTGATTGTTTCCTGACTGCTTATTTGTACTCTATGACTATAATTAAGTATTGTACCTTATGATTCTTGATGAATGTATCTTTTCATGTCTTTTTATGTACACTGAGATCATATGCACCAAAGACAAATTTCTTGTGTGTCCAATCACATTCGGCCAATAAAGAATTCTATTCTATTATATTCTATTCTATTCTATTATCAAAGAAAAAGCAGAAGAAAGAAGGGCTGACAAAATGATTCATCACTAAATTAATCTAATCACCTTAACTTCAGTCCTGCACTGAAGAATTAAACACCCAGTGGATGGGCATTGTTGCAATGTTAGCCTCTCAGCACTAACAAACAGGTGTTAGTAGGCTAAAACAGTTTTACTCCAGACAGCACTCCTTCCTCACTGGGAAACAGGTGAGGGCTTTCAGAGTACTTAATTCCACGTCTATTGCTCAACTGTTGCCAAATATAAGATCTGACACTAAAAAAATAAATACATCTAAACTTCAATAAACAAAATCTATCATTCCCTCTTAAATATTTTCCTGTAAACAGTTACGGTAACTTCCTGCAATAGTAAAAAACCACCATAAATAAACATTTGCATTTAATTTGTAGCTCCATTGGTGAACCTTCCTGAGGCTGGTAATTGGCGTGACCCAACAAAAGGGCGAATGACAAAACTGCGCCCGACTAAACCACGTCGCTAAAACCGCGATGTCATCAGCGCAGCGACAACAGCGCGGCGACAACAGCGCGGAGACAGAAAGCCGATTTAACTTAAGGTAAGGGTTAGGTTTAGGGTTAGGTTTAGGTTTAGGGTTACGTTTAGGGTTAGGTTTAGGTTTAGGTTTAGTTTTACAGTGCGCTTCTGTCGCCACGCTGTTGTCGGCGCGATTCAGCGCTCATTCGTCGGAGCGCTTTAGAACACGCAGTTTTGTCACCACGGTTTAGTCGGGCGCGGTTTTGTCGTTCGCCCTTTTGTCAGTGAAACGGTGATTGGAGCTGCTGGCTACAAGAGGGGAGTCCGAGAGACAAAGAGGACTAGGTAGTAGCCCGTGCGCTGAATCATATATCTATAAACCAAAATAGCAATAATAGATTCTGGATTAGTGCGCTTGAAATTGTGGTTTTATTTTATTTCAAAATGATCGGCTTAGTTCAATGTAATAGCTGTTTTGCACCTGTCTTTCGCAGTACTCTTTTCAAATTTGGATACTGTCTCCTTTGTAAACAAATTACTAGTCTACATAGACAGATTACCTATCTAGAATCTCTAATCTGTGCTCTCCAAGCAGAAATTAGGTGCCCAATTCAGCCATTCCACACTATGGAGATGCCACACTATCAGCCCCCTCTACTGCAAAGATCCTGCAGGAGAAGAGCAGTCTGGACAACCGTAGGATCTGGCAGGGTGAGAGCTGTGAACCATAAAAACAAAGCTTTTGCTGTGACCCAGCATAACAGATATAGCGCCCTTGCTGACCTTAATGGGGACACTAAAGAGACAGGTCAATGTGGTTGTGATAATGATGACTCAAATAAGCAGGGGATTGTGGTCCAAAATGAAGAACTTTCTTTGGAAAGGCGAAATGGGGACCCAGGTATCACACATCAGTCAAAGATCAAGGTATGTAAAAAGAGAAGTCACCTTCTGGTTGGTGATTCAATCATAAGGGATGTAAATTTAGGAAAGGATATGGAGGTTTTAAAAGAGGTCAGGTGTCTTCCAGGTGCTACTGCCAGCAGGGACAACAGGCGTATTCTTAATATAGTCAAGAATGCAAGTAAGGACTGTGACGTTGATGCTATTATACATCTTGGCATGATGATCTATCCCAAAAAGATGTACTTTTTGTGAAGAATGATTTCCAGAGCTTGGGGTATGAACTTAGTAGTATAGGTTCAGGGGTGGGTTCCTACCAGTTCTAACCTCTTCTATAGAAGAGGTTCCACAAATCTACCGTGCCATTTAGAATCGGTTCCAGTTCCCTGCTCCTGTCCATTCGCACCATGCTTGCACCGCCCACCGCTCAGTGATTGGCTGTCTCACCAATCGCCCTGCCCACCTCTAAGAGTCCTATCTAAACCTTAAAATCTTAAAACTGTCAAGTTTGAACATCCCTGGGGTTCTTTTCTAAAAGGTTAGGGGTGCAAGTGTCTTGTAACTTGACAGCTTTAAGACTTGCGTGCTTCAAATTCCAGAGTTTCTGAGCCAATATTTTGGTTGCTAAGCAAGTGAGTACGCAAGAGCATGAGTTTCACCACATTTTACAAGTTGGCCATGCCCACCCAGTCACATTACTGCCAAGCCACTCCCACTCGGTCACATGGCTGGCAAGGTCCTCCCACCCAGTAACATGGCCGGCAAGCCAGTCCCACAAAGTAGACCACACCTACAGAAGAGGTTCTAAAAAATTTTGAAACCCACCACTGTGTAGGTTGTACGCTTATCTTTTCAGAGGTTTTACCAGAATATAAAGAACTAAAAGGGAAGGGCAGCGTGTAGCAGAGTTTAATGTGTGGCTAAAGGAGTGGTGTAAAAGGGAAGGCTTTGGTTTTATTAGTCATGATGCAGCTGTACAAAAGAGATGGTTTTCACCCATCCAAGAAAGGGACCGAGTTACTTGGCATTAAATTCACAGATTTTCTGGATAAACATTTAAACTGAACAGCGGGGGCAGAGAATTAATTGATTCAGAACATTTCTGTCCCCAGCAATCTAAAACTCATAGGGTTATCTGTGCATGTAACATAGATGTTTGTGCAGGTAAGATTATCACTCCTGCTGTCAAGCAAAACCAAGCATTTAATAGTGAGTGCCATACCATGTGCATGAATCATACAAGTGGCAAGAAAATATGGGCAGTCAGGCATAACACAGGTTACATAGACAGTAAACACAGGGTCAATCAAAATGGACGCAAATGTCTATACACCAATGCACAGAGTATGAGCAATAAACAGGGTGAATTAGAAATTGAAGTAAATGAGGGCAGATATGATATTGTTGCCATTACAGAAACTTGGTGGGATGAAATCCACAAATGGAACATACAGCTAGAAGGATTTAAATTATTTAAAAGAAATAGACCAAATAAAAGAGGAGGTGGAGTTCCACTATATATAAGAAATAACTACATCTCTACAGAAATAGAGCACAACAATGATGAGAATTATTTTGAATGCATTTGGATCAATATTAAAGGTTGGGGGGAAATGACATTGCCATAGGTCTATACTACAGGCCACCCAACCAAGCAGAAGAAGTAGATGAACTTTTTGCTAGTCAGCTAACTAAGGTATGTAGGAAACACACGACGATAATGGGGGATTTTAACTACCCTGACATCAACTGGGAAACAAACTCTGCACCAAGTGGAAGATCCAACAGGTTCCTAATGAACCTAGCAGACAACTTTGTTTCCCAAAAAGTAGAGAAGGGAACAAGGGGATCGGCCATATTAGAATTAATTCTCACTAACAGAGATGAAATGATAGAAGGTGTTGAAGCCATAGGAACCCTGGGGGCAAGTGACCATGCAATATTGGAATTCAACATTATGCAAACACAAGTAGTAGAACAAAGTCAAACTAGAGTCTTGGATTTTAAGAGAGCTAATTTCAATAAACTTAGAGAGAGCTTGGGAAGAATTCCATGGATGAGAATCCTCAAGGGGAAAACAACTCAAGAAGCTTGGGAAATTTTGAAAAATGAGATTACAAAAGCTCAGTCTAGCACAATACCAATGAAGAAAAAAAAATAGCTCCCAAAAGAAACCAAGATGGCTGCATAAAGAACTCTCTGACAAATTGAAAGACAAAAAAGTTAAGCATAAAAAGTAGAAAGAGGGGGACATAACTAAGGCAGAATATCAGCAAATAGCCCAAGCCTGTAAAGATGAAGTAAGGAAAGCTAAGGCTCACAATAAAGAAAGGCTTGCCACAAAAGTAAAAAAAATAGCAAAAAAAGCTCAATGTCCTCAATGGAACTGCAGCTACATGGAGGGGAGTATGCAGTGGAGTACCCCAAGGCTCTGTTTTAGGCCCAGTACTCTTCAACATCTTCATCAATGATTTGGATGAGGGAATAAATGGGGAACTCATGAAATTTGCAGATGACACCAAGCTGGCAGGAATAGCCAACAGTCCAGAAGACAGGCTTAAGATACAGAAGGATCTTGACAAACTTGATCATTGGGCATCTAATAAAATGAAATTCAATGGCGAAAAGAGTAAAGTTCTACATTTAGGCAAGAAAAATGAAATGCACAGGTACAGTATAGGTGGTATCTTGCTCAATAGTAGTAACTGTGAAAGGGATCTTGGAGTCTTAGTGGACAACCATTTAAATATGAGCCAGCAGTGTGCAGCAGCTGCCAAAAAAGCCAACACAGTTCTAGGCTGCATAAACAGGGATAGAATCAAGATCACGTGAAGTGTTAATACCACTTTATAATGCCTTGGTAAGGCCACACTTGGAATACTGCATTCAGTTTTGGTCGCCACGATGCAGAAAAGATGTGGAGGCTCTAGAAAGAGTGCAGAGAAGAGCAACAAAGATGATTAGGAGACTGGAGACTAAAACATATGAAGAACAGTTGCAGGAACTGGGTATGTCTAGTTTAATGATAAGAAGGACTAGGGGAGACATGATAGCAGTGTTCCAATATCTCAGGGGTTGCCACAAAGCAGAGGGAGTCAAACTTTTCTCCAAGGCACCTGAAGGTAGAACAAGAAGCAATGGATGGAAACTAATCAAGGAGAGAAGCAACTTAGAACTGAAGAGAAATTTCCTGACAGTTAGAACAATTAATCAGTGGAACAGCTTGCCTCCAGAAGTTGTGAATGCCCCAACACTGGAAGTTTTTAAGAAGATGTTGGATAGCCGTTTGTCTGAAACGGTATAGGGTTTCCTGCCTAGGCAGGGGGTTGGACTAGAAGATCTCAAGGTCCCTTCTAACTCTGCTATTGTATTGTATTGATCTGGTTGCCTAATTATTCAGTCAGAACTATCCAACTTTGAATTTAGGAATCGAAGGCTCTCTTCTGGGTTTTGACTAAATGGCTCTCCTAGACTGAATTTTAGATAAATCTTTGTGAATATTTTTCCACGATAAGTCGATGAAAGATTGCAATCTTAATATAAATTTATTAGGGAAAAATCATTCTGCTCAATGTAATTTGTGCAGATATTTGGAGGAAGACTGGGCTGGACACTTCTCAACTCCAATACACAGATTGTTCTCAAGTTTGTTTAACTGCTGCATTATTTGCGATTACATCCCTAAACTAAAATTATTAAATGAAACGTGCTTGCACAACCATAAAATAGTTACTGAAACTGTCAAGGTGAAATCATACAGCATGAGTAAGCACATGATCTCAGCATCTTAAATCATCATTTCCTTACATTGCTCTTATTTATGACCTTGCTTTTGTGGTGTTATTCCTAATTTTAGGTTGGATAGACTGAGCATTTGTCTTTTTGATTTAGAGAGCCTAGCCACTTTGGAGAACTTGCAAACATTTAATAATGACAGCACTGTGCAAGAGGTGCGTGTGTGTGTGTGTGTGTGTGTGTGTGTGTGTGTGTGTGTGTTTCTCTCCATCTGTCTTTGATGTAGATAAATCAGTTTAGATGCCTGATTTGATCCAGAGAGATGCTGCTCTGTTCCCGTGGAAATGAATGGAAAAGGTGTGCATTCAGCAGTCTTTTTCCTCTAACAAATGGAAGCTCTTCGAAAGTAGTGGCGAAACTATTTGATCTATTGTTTGAACACAAGAAGCTTGTTTCTTTTCCATTCCAATTACTAAAGCTGATGCAGGAAGCAAAGAAGAAGAGAATGTGCATACCTGAAGGAAGACCTTGGCATTCAGAAATCTTACTTTGCAGGCAAATACTTCAGGAGAGTCAAAAGAGGAGTTCTCAGCCCTCACGTAAGAATTCTTGTAGGTTCTGCTCTTTTTATGGCTAATTCTTGAGGCATTCCTCAGTCAAACATGGCGGCATTCTTCACTGTGCAATAGGACAAAGCAAAGGAGAACTACATTTATTTAAATACAAATCAGCTCCACTGAAAACAGAGACAGAACTTAAATCACGAGGATTCCATTCTTATATGCATACCGTGTTTCCTCAAAAATAAGACAAGGTCTTATTTTCTTTTCACACCTGAAATAAGCACTTGGCTTTATTTTCAGGGAGGTTTTATCATTTTTGAGATGCAGGAGGCAGCAAGCGTGGTCACCTCATGGCTGCTGCTGCGTTGCAATATTTTCAGGGAGGGCTTATTTTCGAGGGAGGGCTTATTATCTGGGAAGGTCTTATTTTCAGGGAAACAGGGTAGTCCTCGACTTACAACTGTAGTGATTGTTTGAAGTCACAGAGACCCTGGAAAAAGTGACTTATGACCATT